>NW_022639661.1:325987-330246 GCF_010583005.1 Odontomachus brunneus | reverse complement strand
AAGTGACCGGTGTACAACTTTCGGTGTCCAAATGAGCGGTGTGCAACTATTCGTGTCCAAATGAGCGGTGTGCAACTTTTCGTGTCCAAATGAGCGGTATGCAACTTTTCGTGACGAAATGACCGACATGCAACTTTCGGTGTTCGAATGAACTGTGCGCATTTTTGTCGTGTCCAAATTCATCGTGTCCAATTGCACCGTGTCCAATTGAACCGTGGGCAAAATTTTGTGTCTAATTGATACAACAGAAAATTCTGCAATCTCACAGAAAAAAAAGATCTGTAGAAATCTTAAAAAGAGAGGTAACGAAAAACGATGCGCACCACACGGCGGCCATAGACCAACTCCCACGCGAACTGTCATTTGACTCCGCCGCGATGACAGTTACAAGTCGGTAAATAAATCGGTAATCGTAACATTCTCAGCATGCCGCCATCTAACGGAGAACATATGTCAACGCACATTTCTGTGGTGAGGAGACGTTTCTTACGCGTAAATTCACGATTATAGACTAAAATAGCTCAGCTTCTGGAGCACGTAGAGAAAAAGTAAAGACAGTTTTATTAAGTAATGTAAACCCAAGGAATCGCTTAAATCTCTCCAGAACTTCGTTAATTCAGCCGTTATAGACGATGTAATATATATTCAACTAAAGCCGTCGCGTAATATAACACGGTAGGCTGCCAATACTTCGCGCTTGCACTTGGTTTCGCGACACTACCGTGTCGCTTGATTCGCAACAGATGCAGCCGATGTCATTCTATTCTTGTTTAATATTCGGTAAAATTGAAGGATAACATGACATCAGCTGCATCTGTTGCGAATAAAAGAACGCAGCCTATGTGTCGCTGGAGTATCGACGTCTGACTACTACTTCTGATGAGTGGCACTCACTTGGACACGGCACAATTGGACACAGAGCAAATGGACACGTTGCAATTAGACACAAAATTTTGCCCACGGTTCAATTGGACACGGTGCAATTGGACACGATGAATTTGGACACGACAAAAATGCGCACAGTTCATTCGAACACCGAAAGTTGCATGTCGGTCATTTCGTCACGAAAAGTTGCATACCGCTCATTTGGACACGAAAAGTTGCACACCGCTCATTTGGACACGAATAGTTGCACACCGCTCATTTGGACACCGAAAGTTGTACACCGGTCACTTGGACACGAAAAGTTGCACACCGCTTATTTGGACACGAAAAGTTGCACACTGCTCATTTGGACACCGAAAGTTGCACACCGCTCATTTGGACACGAAAAGTTGCACACCGGTCATTTGGACGGGAGCGGTGCACTTGGACACGGGACATTTGGACACAGCCAATCACAGCACCGTGTGATTAGAGACATTTGTAGGGTCCCTTGGAACAGCGACTTGTGATTGGACTGTGTCCAATTGCCCCGTGTCCAACTGATATACACCCCATTTGGACACGAAAAGTTGCACACCGCTCACTTGGACACTGAAAGATGTACACCGCTCATTTGGACACGAAAAGTTGCACACCGCTTTTTTGGACACGAAAAGTTGCACACCGCTCAGTTGGACATCGAAAGTTGCGTTAACGAGTGGGTTTCGATTGACCACGATACGATTAGACATAATTTGTAATGATTGGTTCGACCTAGTAATTCACTAGATAATTCTTTTCATCGATTGGTTATGTCCAATCGTACCGTGGTCAATCGGAACACTCCCTATTTTATTGAATTTATAAATTTAATTGCATTTATAAATTAATCTTAATTTAAATACTTTTTAGTAAGTACTGCAATCTCGAACGACTAGCGGAAGGCTGCGCCCCCGCACCCCCCTAAAAACTAACCTTACCCAACCATCGTCACATTAAGCGTCAATCATTGTTTATTAAAGTGTTCAACTTTTGTATTAATGTGACGATAGGTTGGGTTAGATTAGTTCTTAAATAAACTGTTAATAATATAATAGTATAAATAGTTAATAATTGTAATAAATTTTTAAATAAACTGTTAACGCCGGAGCATTCCAATTAACCACGGTACGATTGGACATAACCAATCGATGATAAGAATTTTCTAGTGAATTACTAGGTCGAACCAATCATTACAATTTATGTCCAATCGTGGTCAATCGAAACCCACTCGTTACGCATCTTTCGGTGTCCAACTGAGCTGTGTGCAACTTTTCGTGTCCAAATAAGCGGTGTGCAACTTTTCGTGTCTAAATGAGCGGTGTGCAACTTTTCGTGTCCAAATGAGCGGTATGTATCTTTCGGTGTCCAAATGAGCGGTGTGCAACTTTTCGTGTCCAAATGAGCGGTGTGCAATTTTTCGTGTCTAAATGAGCGGTGTGCAACTTTTCGTGTTTAAATGAGCGGTATGCAAGTTTTCGTGTCCAAATGACCGGTGTGCATCTTTTCGTGTCCAAATGAGCGGTGTGCAACTTTTCGTGTCCAAATGACCGGTGTACAACTTTCGGTGACCAAATGAGCGGTGTGCAACTTTTCGTGTCCAAATGAGCGGTATGCAACTTTTCATGTCCAAATGAACAGTGTGCAACTTTTTGTGTCCAAATGAACAGTGTGCAACTTTTTGTGTCCAAATGACCGGCGTGCAACTTTTGTCCAAATGAACTGTGCGCATTTTTCTCGTGTCTAAATGCACTGTGTCCAAATTCATGGTGTCCAATTGCACCGTGTCCAATTGAACCGTGGGCAAAATTTTGTGTCTAATTGCAACGTGTCCATTTGCTCCGTGTCCAATTGTACCGTGTCCAAGTGCACCGCTCCCACTTCTGATTGGTCCGCCATGTTTCATCCGTTTCCGCCAGTTTTTGATTTATTATTTAATGTGTTTTGCATTTTCGTTAAACGCACATGTTTAAATTAACATATAAAACAGTAATATTTATTGTTAACAAGTACATAAATTTGACTAAATATATAATGTACAAAGTATTTTTTTGCACAATGTGTCATACTATTGCATAATATAACTATTATCAAGCGTCTCGGGCGCAGCGCGACGCGGAGTACGTATCGAACAAAACGCGACCGTATTTGGAATTTCTGGGTCAATTGGTCTTCCGAGTCAAATATCTCAAGCGAAAACTATAATAAAAAAATCTAATGAAAGTTTCCTTATATAATGTTTAGCGCGCGCGTAATTTGCACCAAGTTTGATTAAAATTGGTGCAGGTAATACGGAGACCTCGAAACCTCGCCCGCTATAAAAAGCCTTTTTATTTCCGCGCAGATTCTCATTTGTTTTCTGACACACGTACGCACGCATACAAGCGAATCAGTTTGTCCATCAAGCCGCATTTGCATCGCCAAACGATTTATAGCGAATTCGGTTGCTTGCACTAGTGTGCACTGAGTGCGCACTAAGGCTTGTTCATAGTATGTTATTATATTTAAAGATTGTCTTAAATAATTCTCAAATAAATTCTCAAATATTTTTAACCATAATATGATCTGTATAACATCCGTACGAATCATTTTATTAGTTAAAATGTTTTTAAATATGTATTTAAGACACGATCTTAAATATAAGAATGTACTGTAAACAAGCCTTAATGCGAACTCAGTGCGCACTAGTGCAAGCTACCGAATTCGCTATTAATTTCATGTCACACGTATATGCACGCACACAAGCAACGCGCGTTTGTCCGTCAGATTGCGTTTGTAATATATATAGGCTGCAATAAGCAACATGTTCACCAATTTACGTTAGACTAAACGAAAAGATTTATCGACTATTAGATGTATGTAGTTAATTGTAATTACTTATATCAAGTAATTACAATTTCAAGTATATTTTCTTATAGTGCCCTTATAGAAATATCATACTAAGAATCATTGATTAATTACTTATTTTCAATATTAAAAGTACAGTATTTAGTAATATTCTGTGATTCAAATACAGCTTTTAGTACTCAAGTATTTCAATATTTAATGTTACAAATCCTACCTTATGATTGATTTTAATACTTAAATATTGGTATGTAATACTTTGTCCATTGATAAAATACTTACGCAGAACATTATCAATATATAAATACTAATATATAATACTTTACTAAGTGATAAAATACTTACGCAAAGTACTGTTAAGATTAAAAATATTAAGCCAGACAACATACAATATGAGTAAGTTAATAGATAGATTTATATAGTTATTAGATAAATATTTATAAATATTTATTTTGTATTACTTTTTTAAAATATTATATATATATATATATATATATATATATATATATATA
>NW_022639661.1:324694-325977 GCF_010583005.1 Odontomachus brunneus | reverse complement strand
TTTAGAAAATATATAATAAATATAAAGAAATATTTTTTGAAATTTGTAAAATAAGCTGTAAAATTATGAATTTATAAATAAAAAAAGTGATTTATTTGATTTAAAATATCTATATATATAAGAATAAACAAATGATTTCTTTACAAGTAGGAAATAAGTGTTTTTAAATGTAAAAACACTAATTATGTTTCAAATTATTTTTATGTTTCAAATTAAAGTTTCTTTTATTATCAGAAAAAAATTTATTTAAATTTACAAAATAATTTATTTTACTTACTTTTAAAACATGTAAATTTTACTTTTAAAACATGTATATTTTTTAAATATACTTTCTACATACCTTTTAAAACTTATATTTTAAAAGAATCTATTCTCTTTTTTTAAATAAATCATATGCTTTTGTATAGGGATATACAATATGTACACAATATAAAGCGTCTCTCGATCAAAATGACAGTGACGCAGTAGGTAAGGTGAACTACACAAGAATCAGCCCAAGTAACAGACTCACGTCAAAATGACGTAAAAAACTGGTCGAATGACGTTAAGTGACTAAATAACGACATCTTTAAAACGTGTTTTTTGTGACATCTTAATGACGTTTCTGTATAATGTCTTAAAAACGTATTATTGACGTTTAGAGACGTCATAAAACGTCATTATGTCGTCGAAAATGTCGTCATTAATCTGTGACATTAGATTATCATTTTGACGATATTCTCACGATATTTTTTATCATTCCTTGGTTATTTTTTATCCTGAACTTACTTAGATTTGGATGTCATTTTGACGTAAGTCTGCTACCTGGGAGAGGTCTCAGGCTCGAACCTCAGCAATACCCATACAGCACAGAAGCTTGCAGCAACATTGCTACAACGTTGCAAAATTGCATATTGCAGTGCAATGTTGCAGAGACTTTGCAGTGACATTAATTTGCAATATTACTTTAGCAATATTGCAGTAATATTTAAAAAAATATTACGAATATAATATATTTTATTTATTTACTACTTATTTTTGTTACTTGTATTTCAAATTCAGTAATGTTTAACATTAATAATATTTATAGAATAGTACTTAGAATAGCACTCGTTAATGGCAATCATTAATTTGTCCTATTGCATATTTTTTATACTTCTTATACCGTTTTTTCGGAGAAAATACTTTCTTTAGATTTAATATTCGTACTTGTATAATTTTGTGGTTTTTTCTTATTTCATTAAAATATTATATTCTTAAACGAAATATTATTTTTTAAAATGATGAAAATAAAACTTTTATTT
>NW_022639661.1:322759-324684 GCF_010583005.1 Odontomachus brunneus | reverse complement strand
GGTTAATATATAGGAATTTCTTTTAGATGTTTCAGGTGAAGGTCCTTTTTTTTTTTTGATAACTCAGGGGAAAATGCATTACGCATCCCCCGGAGAAACCCGGGGAGGTCTCCGGGGGTATGTGGGACTCCCCTCCCCCTCTCTACAGGAGAGGAGGAGGTATACCCACTAAAAACCCCTGAGTGTGTCCTTCACCGCGCGAGTTGGGCGACCCCCTGGCATCACCTTTCGGTATTCTTCGGGGGGCCGACCTGCGCTAGCGCAGATGCGCTCCTTACGCGGTGAGGGGAGGGGCGGGTTACGTACCCACAACCTCCCACTCACCGTTCGAGCCGTCCTCGGCGTTTGCGCGGTGAGAGGCGGACACACGACCTCTCGCCGCACCCCTCCCGTTGGTTCTGGGGGGGTTTGGGGTTGCCGACGGTAGGTATCCCCGCCTACCGCCCCCCCCTCCCGGAGCCCACTCTATCACCCACTGAGGGGCGGGAGAATGGACGCCCCAGGACGCGCCTCCGAGATCGGAGAGCGCGATCCGAGCGTCCCCGCCCGACCCTCCGTGGGTGGGTGGACTTCAACCACTTCCGGAGTTACTCCGGATTGGCCCATCATGATGGCCAGCGGCCGAGTTGAGAGGGGGAGATGTCCTCCCCTTCCATGGCCGCCCGCCAGTGAGGGCGTTCCTTCCCTAGGTGGGAGGGGAACCTCTTAGTTGGGGTTCACCTCAGGGACCCTATATCTGAGGTGGGCGGGAGGGGGGCGGGGACGCCATCTACGGCCCCTCCTAGCACGCCTCCTCCTCGGCGCCACGTCCTCCTCTTCCTCCTCCGAAGAGGAGGTGGAGGGGGGGAGCGGTACTACCTCCGCCTCCCCCCTCCTAACTCTTTCGGCGGCCTCCTTCCGCCCCATTACAGAGGAGCAGAAGGAGACCACCGCCTGCCAGGCCTCTTTGCTCCCGACCATAGCTTTGACTACGGCCGGGAGCGAGAGGTCGCCGCCAACCACTGCGATCAGGACACCGCGATCGGCAGCCCACGCCTGGCATTCGGCCAGGGTGTGCTGCGCGGTGTCCCGATCGGCCGCACAGTGGTGGCAATGCGTCGTACGCTCTTTACCTATGCGACACAGGTACTCACCGAAGCAGCCGTGCCCGGTGAGCACCTGTGTCAGGTGGAAGTTCAACCCGCCATGGCCCCTGTCCACCCATTCGAGGAGACAGGGGCGGATGGCCTCGATGGTCCGCCTGCCCGGCACGTTGGGCCACCCGAGTTGTCTTTTCCAGCGTCGTAGGGCCTTGCGCCGGGCCAGGGCTCGGATCCGTCCTATGGTCCCGGCCGACAGAGGTTCATCCTCATCGCGGAGCCTCCTTAGGCGGGTGTACGTGTCTGCGTACACCCTAGCAAGGAGGTCCGCAGGGATCATGCCGGCCAGGACCGTAGCGGCTGCATGCGACACCGTCCGATACGCGCGGGTGAGACGGTTGGCCATTACGCGCTGGGCGCTATTAATTAGCGCCCGTATGCGACGATTGGCTCCCATCTCACCCGCCCACACTGGGGCCCCGTAAAGGGCCATTGAGTAGACCGTGTTGGCATACAGCCGCCTCACCATTGTCTTTGGACCACCGAGGTTGGGCAGGAGACAGGCAAGCGCGCCCGCCATCCTGCCCAGCTTGGGGCTGAGTCGACTAAAATGTTCGACAAAGCCCCAAGTGCCATCCATGGTGAGGCCCAAGTACTTCAGCGCGGGCCCTACCACAACGCGGGTGTCTCCCACCATGATGTGGGCCTGTGGGGGTGGCCCCTCGGACGGAGCGTGCATGAGCAACGCTTCCGTCTTATTGGGAGCTACCCTTAGGCCCAGCGCCCGAATCGAGCGTACGACGCATTCGACGGCCACGTTAGCTTGGGCCGTCGCTTCCCCCCAGT
>NW_022639661.1:322575-322749 GCF_010583005.1 Odontomachus brunneus | reverse complement strand
TCACGTCGTCCGGGGACAGAATGGGTCGAGGGGGATCGTCCCCCCGAGCCCATTCCGCCGCGGCGATGGACGCCTTCAGGGCGTCTCCGTCCATTTTCCGGAGGGCCCATTTGCCGGGCCGCCCTCGCTCCCTTTCTCGGCGGCGCCTGAGCACCTCGGGGGGAATGGCGGAGA
>NW_022639661.1:322272-322565 GCF_010583005.1 Odontomachus brunneus | reverse complement strand
GCAACGCTTCCGTCTTATTGGGAGCTACCCTTAGGCCCAGCGCCCGAATCGAGCGTACGACGCATTCGACGGCCACGTTAGCTTGGGCCGTCGCTTCTCCCCAGTCGGTGCCCCCGGACAGTATTAGCGTGTCATCTGCATAGCAGACGACTGTGCTGCCCAGGGGAAGGGCTGTCCTAAGGACGCGGTCATAGGCGAGGTCCCACAACAGGGGCCCCAAGACGGACCCCTGCGGGACCCCGCACCGCATGCCACTTCCGCGCTGGAGTCCGTCGCGATCGACGAACTCCAGA
>NW_022639661.1:321774-322262 GCF_010583005.1 Odontomachus brunneus | reverse complement strand
TGCCCCGAGTTCCTCCGCCTCTTCCTTCACGTCGTCCGGGGACAGAATGGGTCGAGGGGGATCGTCCCCCCGAGCCCATTCCGCCGCGGCGATGGACGCCTTCAGAGCGTCTCCGTCCATTTTCCGGAGGGCCCATTTGCCGGGCCGCCCTCGCTCCCTTTCTCGGCGGCGCCTGAGCACCTCGGGGGGAATGGCGGAGAGGGTCACCTCTATGTACAGGTGATCGGACCCCGTGTCCACCCCCTCCGCCACCTTCCATCCCCCCACCGCGCGCGCCGCAGGACCATTGACCCATGTAAGGTCGATGATTGATTCGCCCTGCGGACGCACGCAGGTGCTCACCGAGCCTTCGTTTAATATGCGAAGGCCCGCCGACGCCGCCCAAATCTCTGTGAGTCGACCACGGACATTTGTGGCCGGGGAACCCCACGCCGTAGGTTTGGCGTTGAAGTCCCCGGCCACCACCACCGGGTGAGGGGCGCATCTTC
>NW_022639661.1:321394-321764 GCF_010583005.1 Odontomachus brunneus | reverse complement strand
ACTTCCGCGCTGGAGTCCGTCGCGATCGACGAACTCCAGAATCTTCTCTCGGAACTAGGCCCGGACAATATAAACCAGGTAGAGGGGAAAGCGGTGATACCTCATCGCCTCCTCTACCCGGTCCCAGCGGAGGGAGTTGAAGGCGTTCGTAATGTCTAACGAGACTGCCGCAACTGCCCTCCCCTCCTTCATCTTGGCCTCCGCGAAGGCCCTCACACGGAGGATGGCGTCCACCGTAGAGCGACCAGCGCGGAAGCCAAATTGAGCTTCGTTCAAGTCCGGACCCTCCCGAGAGAGGTGCCGGACGAGGCGGGCCACCACTATTCTTTCAATGAATTTACCCACGTCGTCCAATAGGCAAATCGGCCTA
>NW_022639661.1:312943-321384 GCF_010583005.1 Odontomachus brunneus | reverse complement strand
TTTCGTAGTCGGTTCTCGTCCACCGTGGGGGAGCGTAGAGGGCGACCACTACGAGGGCCCCCCATCTCACCGCCACCAGGAATCTCTCGGCCTCGATGAGCGTCGGCCGAGGAGATTCCTGGCAGCACCTCCAATAAATCGCGGCCGAGCCCCCCGGTAGCCCGAACCAGCATGAGTCGCCGGCCGGGATCCGGTAGAGCTCGGACACAACGCCCAGGCCTACTCCGCGTTCGGCGAGCGAGTGCAGGAATAGGTCCTGGGCGATCCTCGTGTGGCCTAGGTTGGCCTGGAGGAGTTTAGACGCCATTTTTGTTGGGTGCCGTGTACACCTCCTCCAGGCCAGCCACCTCCATAAGCACGGGGGCTATTTCCGCCCCCCCCCCGATGTCTCACCGCCCACCGTCGGCGGGCGAGTCTCCTCCATCTGCACCTCGGGGACGACCCTTGGGTCCTCAAGTGCAGATGGGCTGGCCTCCTCTCTCCTGGGTCTCCTGGGGACCCTCTTCTCCTTCGGAGGAGGGGCTACTTGGCTCAACCCAGAGGGCCCCGCAACCGGCTCCTGAGATGTCGGTTGCTGCGGGCCGCCTACCTGTGGGGAGTGGGAGGGAGGCGAGGCTCGGGCTTTCCCCGCCTTTTTCTTCCCCTTCCCCTTCTTCTTTTGGGAGGCGATACACGCCTCCCACCCAAACGATGGGTCGCCTCTCTACCGGCTGTGGAGCACACCGGGCACACAACATGCCCGGTGCACTCGGCGGCCCGATGACCCGGGCCGCCGCAGCGGTAAAAGACGCCGGACCTATCGACGTCGCTGCGGCAGTGCTGGCGGACGTGCCCCTCTTCCAAGCAGTGGAAGCACTGCAGGGGCCTCGCCGCCAACACCTCTACCCGGGCCATCCCCCAGCCGACCAGGATGCGGCCCGCCTCCGCGACCTTTCTGGCCACGGCGACGGGACACCGCACCCAGGCGGTTCCCAAACAATTGGGCGCTCTCTTTATCCCCCCCACCCTGATGTCGGAGGGATCCCCTCCCGAGGCGTCGGCCACGGCCGCCGCTATATCTGCGACCGTGACAGAGTCCTCTAGATTATGAAGGCGGAACACCGCCTTTTTGGAAGGGCGGTCCACCCTGACCCCCTTCTCTCCCGCCAGCACCACCCTGAGTTTTGCGGCCAGGGTGTTGGCAAGTTTATCCCTCTCCGGGCCGGGAAACTCAAACAGGAGAGCTCCAGTAATAGCCCTCTTGCACTTGAGGTTATTGATCCCCAGCTCCGGGAGGGGAATCTTACTCCTAACGGTGCGCATCACCTCGCTGTATTTACCAGCCGGGCAGGTGATGCACACCGCTGCAGACGTTGGCGTTTTAAGGCGCGGCGCACCCTTCCCACCCTTCCCACTCAATTTCCCATTCGAGTCAGGGGAGGGTTTCTCCCTCCCCGCCCCCTTCGAAGAGTTCGGAGGTGGACGGTTGCCCGCCTCTTTCTTCCCCTTGGGGCGCTGGGTCTTGCCGCCAGGAGGAGGGGGTTTACCCCCTCCCGGGGTCGGCTGCAGCTTCTTCGCTCTTCTACCCACAACCTTATTCCAACCGTCCGATGTGAACGGCTGGGAGGAGGAGCGGGTTGCAACCTCCTTGTTGGGCTGCTGTTTCCTCTCCTCCCGTGAGGGGGCACCAACTCCTCCCTTCGGACCCCCTTTCTGTCCTGCTGGGCCCCTAAGGTTACCCGCGGGGCCCTTCTGGACGCTTTCCTTCCCCTTTGTTCGGGGAGCTTCCGGGGTTGGGAGGGCCTGGGGCACAGCTCCCTCCTTCCCCTTCTTCCCCTTCTTTTTCTTCTTTTTATTTGGGACCTTAGGGCCCCCCTCGTTGGGAACCACTCCCGGAGTTTGGGAGGGTCTTACTGTCTTCCCTTGTCGGCCGCTGGGGAGGGAGGAGGAGGGGCGGCGATGGTCCTCCGCCTCCACATCCATCGCCGAGCCAATCCCCTCAGGCGTGGGTAAGGGAGGGTGTATGCCCATTCGGGCCAAGAGCCTAGGAATCAAATTTTCCAGGCTTGCCTCCAAACCGCCATCGGATGCAGCAGCGGGAGCAGGTTCCGCCACTCTCTCTCGCTCAATTACCTGGGAGACCCCCTTGAGCGGGGGTCTAGTAACCAAGGGTATGGTCTCCCCGGGTTGCAGGCGGCAGGAGGGATCAGGGGTGGGATCCGGGAGGAGGATGAATGTTCCCCGAGCACCCTCCCCCTCAGACTCCGTCTCCTCGATAATGGGTGGCCGCGTCACCGCCCTCCTCGGTCTAGGAGGGGAGGGCTGGGGTATAGGAGCCCTCACCGTGGCGGCTTTGTCGGCCTCCAATTCCTTTACTTGGGCCTTCAGGGCCTCGTTCTCGGTCCTGAAGGTCTCGTTTTTTGTCCTGATGTGGGCCAAATCCCCCCTCAGCAGCCGGACCTCCTTCCTGAGGTCATCCCACTCCGGCGCTGCTACCGCATGACCCTCTTGTTGCGCCTGCACATTGAGCACCATTGCCGCTCCGAGATCTGTATAGAGGCATTCCACAGCGCTCCGATAGTGGTCCCCTTTAGGTTTGTGCAACCCTGAGCCAACTTCCGGAGCAAGGCCACCTGCTCGGTGACGATGGCACTCAAGCCTGCCGACGAAATCTCCCTAAACCCTTCGAGGAGTTCCGCCTCCTCTACACGGGCCTTCCGTAGTTTAGGGGTATATCTAACCATCGTGGTTGGATCGATGGCGGCATCCTCATCCAAGTGCTGCCTCTTCTTCTTGGCAAGCATCTTCTTGGCCTTTAAGGCCTCCGCCGTGAAGCAGCCCTCATGTGTTGGGTCTTTCGGAGGGCGCCCTCTTCCGTCCTTCTTCCTCCTCCTTATGCGTCCCTCCGGCTCCCCCTCCTCACTCTCCTTAGAGGATCTCGTGTCCTCGGATCGGCCGAGCACCTCTACCGGACGATCAGGGGACGAGGAGGAATCAATCCTCCTTCTCTTGGACCTATTCGACGTATTCGACGGGCCCGCCTTGGCGCGTGATGGGCCAGGAGAACCAATTTTCCCTGGTCCAGCGTCTTCATTCTCATCAGACTGCGCTCCTCCGCGCAGCCTCAACGGTGCGGCGTTGCCGACGGGCACACCCGCCATACGGTGACCTGCGTGGGCTGATGATAGCCCCGCAGAGATCCCCGTTCTTTCCGGGCGTTTCTGCGTCCCAAGATTTCCCTCCCTATCGAGGCCGCTATTGGCCTCGGACGACCTCTCTATAGCTACCGCCATATGAGCCCCCTCTTCTGACTGGTGGTCGGCTCAGCGTTGGGCATAACGCGCCCTCTATGTAAACAGGCGTAAGCCTGCGCCTCCTCCTCTCCCTCTCCCGCCACTACTACGTTTGTTTTTTTATAAAGATCAGTCATTCTTGAGTTGCCCACCCCTTGTGACCCGAAGGCGTACAGGGCGGGCTCTAAAAATGGGAGGAAGTAAATACCCCCCAGCCGGTGCCCCCTCGGCTGGGGTCGGGCGATTTATACGCCCGGGGTTCGCCAGGTGCCCCGGGGTGGACCGCTAGTGACCGACTAACCCGCCGGCCATTCATCTCCTCGCCGCGGCCCAAAACTTAAGATTGGGAGGGTTTTTTTATAGAGGTCCCCATCCTCGCAGCCCAGGCGGTTAAGCCAAGGCCCCCGTTCCCCCGGAGATCGTCATAGACATGACATAACGACCCCGGGGGTTTACGATGTGAGCACAGGTCCGACGTTGGTCGGACCACCGCTGTAGGGGTCCTGGCAAATGCTACGCCGACCTCTGAGATACCCCGTGCGCAGCTGCGCACACGGGGGGGCCATCACGGCCGGTCACGCCGCAAAGTGCGGTCGTGACCAGGAGGAGTCGCAGGGTTGCCGGGGTGCGGCACCTCTCCACAGAATGTTGGGAGGGCCAATGTACCGGTCCCTGCGACTCCACCTCCCGTCCCGCCGGCCCGGAGAAAATATCTCCGGGTAGCTCCGACGGGATGGTCATCCCAGGGTGCGCGACCCCGACCTCGGAATATGTCCGAGCGGCCCGCGCACCCCTCCACCCCCCGGGTTGTCGGAAACTACCGACGTGCAATCCCGGGTGTGGGTACCTCTCCCCACCCTACCCGGGCAGAGGCCCGAATAGGGACGGTTCGAGGGTGTCCCACACTTTCGGCTGCCAGACCGGCGTGCAATGCCTACTCGTGTGAGACCTTCTCCTTTTCCGGGACGGGAGACTTCCCGTCTCGGAGCGGAGGTTCCCCCTTCCCCGAAACCCCCCCCCCAAAACTGGTGGTGGAGCAAGCCCCACCTAACGGCCCCAGCCAGCCGGGCGATTGGAATCAGGGCCGCCTACCCCTACCGGCGATTGGGCCCATCGGCCCTGTGGGAGTCGCCGGGCTCCCCTGCAGTGGAGGGATTTACGTCCCTCTCTAGCAACCGCGGGGCTGCAGCCCACCGCGGTCCGGTTTTCTGTGGGGGTTTTCCATCCCCGTTGCCGCCGTTCGCCAGCGATCCTCAGGTAGGGGCCTCCCTTTCGGCCGAAGCCGAAAGGTACTGCCGCCGAGCCTTCATCGGATCGCCGGTACCCCTCCACCACGATAAGGTGGCGGCATGGAGGGGTTCGTTCAAGGAAACCATGTCATTTGATGAAACAACACTATTGTTTTAAATAATATTTTTTAAAAGTTTCTCACAAAATTTAGTAATTCGATTTGTTTAATTTGGATTTTTTTGGATTTTTTAATTTTTTTTGTTGGATTAATCATTATAACATTTTGTTAAAAATGTAAAAGTAATTATCACTGGTTCACTACATTACATCAATATTCATCGCATATCGAATGTTGCATTGTTTCAATATCTATCAACAAATTATCCAATAAACAACAAGTAAAAATTATATAACTATTATTTGGTGTTTGTATGTTATAATATACTGTGAACAATATAAGGATACGTTATATAAGCATGAATTGTAAGAATATCGTTGGAGTCATCAGAGTCACCGCTTGCGCGTTCGATCCCGTCATGTTAAGCAACAGTTTAGTGCGGTCAGGAGATGGATGGGGGTGGCAGGTGTTTTTCTACTGTTTGGGATCGAAGTTATCGCAGGGAGGATTCATGAAAGTTTGGAATGTGTTGACAACCTTCGATATCTAGTAGTTTATGAGACATGAGAAAATTAGGAATATAAGTATATTTTTGTAAACATTATGATTTTCTCATTTTTCACCTTCGCATAATAATTCTCAGTATTTGATTACTATCAATATTTAACAGTGATTTTATTATCAGTATTCACCAGAAATTAAGTACTGGCCAAAAAATTACTGAATTACTGGTAATATTTAATCACTAATAATTTTTCAGTATTTCTTAGTATGATATTTCTATAAGGGTGTTATATTAATCTGAGCTTGCGATGTTCGCGATCTGCATTGCAAACATGTAATCTGAATTTAAAATTAATTGGCGAGAAAGAAAAGATTTTCGTAGGTAAAATATTATAAAAATTTCTATTATTGACTACACCAATCAGAATGGACACATATTACGTGTGCAATAAATATTAAATTGATCATGTATCTTTTCGTTTAGCGTAAACTCGTAAAGAAAATAAAATAATTACTTGAGACCTACACATTTGCAATTACAATTACGAGGTCACTTCATAAGACAGCAAAAATAGTTAAAATTCAAACTGTAATAAATTTTTATGATAATGATAAACGAAAAAGAAAAAGCGATAGAAACTGATGGAATTTGCAGAGAATTTAATTGTTTTCTACCGTAATGTATCATTTCACTATATCGTATCCGAAAGAAATAATATCGTTGTCTATTTAAGTATACTATTCACAGAATTGAATTCTCTTATTCGTTTCTTATCGTTTCTTTTTCCATAATCATTCATGAATTAATGGAAACTTAGTCAATTATAAAAAATCAATCGTAAATTCACGGTTGATTCTTTATGTGTGTGTGTTCTCTTTGCATAAGTATCTTATTAAAAAATTAGAATGCGCGAAATATTTAGCCATAACGTGTTACAATCTTTAAAATAATACGATAGAAAAATATCTATTCTTGACGTAACGATTTTACGATAGATTACGATGCGCGTTCTGTGAATTTACAATTGATTTTTATGATTGATTAGGTTTCCGTTAATTTATAATTATGGAAAAAAAAATGATATGAAACGAGAATTCGATTCTGTGAATACCCTTATAGAAATATTATACTAAGAAATACTGAAAAATTATTAGTGATTAAATATTACCAGTAATTCAGTAATTTTTTGGCCAGTACTTAATTTCTGGTGAATACTGATAATAAAATCACTGTTAAGTATTGATAGTAATCAAATACTGAGAATTATTATGCAAAGGTGATAAATGAGAAAATCAAAATGTTTACAGAAATATACTTATATTCCTAATTTTCTCATGTCTCATAAACTACTAGATATCGAAGGTTGTCAACACATTCCAAACTTTCATGAATCCTCCTGCGATAATTTCGATCCCAAGCGGTAGAAAAACACCGGACACCATCCATGTCCTGACCGCATTATACTGTTGCTTAACCTGACGATCGGCGCGCACGCGGTGACTCTGATGACTCCAACGATGTTCTTACAATTCATGCTTATATAATGTATCCTTATAGTGTTCACAGTATATTATAACATACCTAGCAAACACCAAATAATAGTTACATAATTTTTACTTGTTGTTTATTGGATAATTTGTTGATAGATATTAAAACAATGCAACATTCGATATGCGATGAATATTGATGTAATGTAGTGAACCAGTGATAATTACTTTTACATTCTTAACAAAATGTTATAATGATTAATCCAACAAAAAAAATTAAAAAATCCAAAAAAATCCAAATTAAACAAATTGAATTACTAAATTTTGAGAGAAACTTTTAAAAAATATTATTTAAAACAATAGTGTTGTTTCATCAAATGACATGGTTTCCTTGAACGAAATAAAAGTTTTATTTTCATCATTTTAAAAAATGATATTTCGTTTAAGAATATAATATTTTAATGAAATAAAAAAAACCACAAAATTAAACAAGTACGAATATTAAATCTAAAGAAAGTATTTTCTCCGAAAAAACGGTATAAGAAGTATAAAAAATATGCAATAAGACAAATTAATGATTGCCACTAACGTGTGCTATTCTAAGTACTATTCTATAAGTATTATTGATGTAAAACATTACTAAATTTGAAATACAAGTAACAAAAATAACTAGTAAATAAATAAAATATATTATATTCGTAATACTTTTTTAAATATTACTGCAATATTGATAAAGCAATATTGCAAATTAATGTCACTGCAAAGTCTCTACAACATTGCACTGCAATATACAATCTTGCAACATTGTAGCAATGTTGCTGCAAGCTCCTGTGCTGTATGGGCATTGCTGAGATTCGAACCTGAGACCTCTCCTAGGTAGGAGACACGTCAAAATGACATCCAAATCTAAGTAAGTTCAGGATAAAAAATAACCAAGGAATGATCAAAAAAATATCGTGAAAATATCGTCAAAATGATAGTCTAATGTCACAGATCGATGACGACATTTTAGACGACTTAATGACGTTTTATGACGTCTCTAAACGTCAATTACGTTTTTAAGACATTATACAGAAACGTCACTAAGATGTCACAGAAAAGACGTTTTAAAGACGTCGTTATTTAGTCACTTGACGTCATTCGACCAGTTATGACCAGTTTTTTACATCATTTTGACGTGAGTCTGTGACTTGGCCTGATTCGTGTGTCGTTCACCTTACCTACTGCGTCACTGTCACTTTCATTGAGAGACGCTTTATATTGTGTACATATGGTATATCCATATACAAAAGCATATGATTTATTTAAAAAAAAAAGAATAGATTCTTTTAAAATGTATGTTTTATAAAGTATGTAGAAAGTATATTTAAAAAATATTTACATGTTTTAAAAGTAAGTAAAATAAATTATTTTGTAAATTTATATAAATTTTTTTCTGATAATAAAAGAAACTTTAATTTGAAACATAAAAAAATACTTTTAATATTTGGAAATAATTTATTCAGATTTATAAAATGATTTACTTGTATTTTATTTACTTTTAAAACAAACAAACATTTATTTAAACAGTTTTTACATTTAAAAATACTAATTTTTCTCCTTGTAAAGAAATCATTTGTTTATTCTTATATATATAGATATTTTAAATCAAAGAAATCACTTTTTTTATTTATAAGTTCATAATTTTACAGCTTATTTTATAAATTAAAAAAGAATATTTCTTTATATTTATTACATATTTTCTAAAATTTAACAAATACTTTTTTAAGTTAAGAAATTATATGTAACAAAATATATTTCTTTCATTTAAAGAATTTTTTTCTAATGTA
>NW_022639661.1:312543-312731 GCF_010583005.1 Odontomachus brunneus | reverse complement strand
CTCCTTGTAAAGAAATCATTTGTTTATTCTTATATATATAGATATTTTAAATCAAAGAAATCACTTTTTTTATTTATAAGTTCATAATTTTACAGCTTATTTTATAAATTAAAAAAGAATATTTCTTTATATTTATTACATATTTTCTAAAATTTAACAAATACTTTTTTAAGTTAAGAAATTATATG
>NW_022639661.1:311763-312533 GCF_010583005.1 Odontomachus brunneus | reverse complement strand
TTTATAAATATTTATCTAATAACTTACTAATATTTTATGCTGTCTGGGTCAATACTTTTAATCTTAACAGTACTTTGCGAAAGTATTTCATCACTTAGCAAAGTATTATATATTAGTATTTAAATATTGACAATGTTCTGTGTAAGTATTTTATCACTGGACGAAGTATTACATATCAATATTTAAGTATTGAAATCAATCATAAGGTACGATTTGTAACATTAAATATTGAAATACTTGAGTACTAAAAGCTGTATTTGAATCACAGAATAATACTAAATACTGTACTTTTAATACTGAAAATAAGTAATTAATCAATGATTCTTAGTATGATATTTCTATAAGGGAAGACGTCGTTATTTAGTCACTTGCGTCATTCGACCAGTTATGACCAGTTTTTTATGTCATTTTGACGTGGTCTGTTATTTGGGCTGATTCTTATGTCGTTCACCTTACCTACTGCGTCACTGTCACTTTGATTGAGAGACGCTTTATATTGTGTACATATGGTACATCCATATACGAAAGCATATGATTTATTTAAAAGAAGAAAATATATTCTTTTAAAATATGTTTTAGAAAGTATGTAGAAAGTATATTTAAAAAATATTTACATGTTTTAAAAGTAAGTAAAATAAATTATTTTGTAAATTTAAATAAATTTTGTTCTGATAATAAAAGAAACTTTAATTTAAAACATATTGGGAGTGTGAATCAGTTCTCGCCGTTTTTTGTGAAAATAAATCCTTTATTTAAAAAAGATAATAAAA
>NW_022639661.1:311097-311753 GCF_010583005.1 Odontomachus brunneus | reverse complement strand
ATTGAGAGACGCTTTATATTGTGTACATATGGTATATACATATACGAAAGCATATGATTTATTTAAAAAAAAAGAATAGATTCTTTTAAAATATATGTTTTAAAAAGTATGTAGAAAGTATATTTAAAAAATATTTACATGTTTTAAAAGTAAGTAAAATAAATTATTTTGTAAATTTAAATAAATTTTGTTCTGATAATAAAAGAAACTTTAATTTAAAACATATTGGGAGTGTGAATCAGTTCTCGCCGTTTTTTGTGAAAATAAATCCTTTATTTAAAAAAAATAATAAAAAAACAAGTCAATTAAAGTATTGCCCATCGCTGGAGACTACTTTTTCCCATCTTTCTGGCAGCATTTGAATTCCACGTCGAAAAAACGACACTTCTTTTGCGGCTATCCACGAATCGATCCATTTTTTCGTTTCTTCATACGAAGTGAAGTGCTGCTCAGCCAGGCCGTTAGTCATCGATCGAAATAAATAGTAATCAGAAGGCGCAATGTCTGGAGAGTACGGCGGGTGGGGTAGGACTTCCCATTTCAGCGTTTCCAGGTATGTTTTGACCGGTGACGCGACATGCGGCCGAGCGTTATCACGCAGCAAAATCACCTTATCGTGTCTTTGCTCATATTGCGGCCGTTTTTTTTTCAATGCT
>NW_022639661.1:309310-310926 GCF_010583005.1 Odontomachus brunneus | reverse complement strand
AAGGCGCAATGTCTGGAGAGTACGGCGGGTGGGGTAGGACTTCCCATTTCAGCGTTTCCAGGTATGTTTTGACCAGTGACGCGACATGCGGCCGAGCGTTATCATGCAGCAAAATCACCTTATCGTGTCTTTGCTCATATTGTGGCCGTTTTTCTTTCAATGCTCGGTTCAAACGCATCAGTTGTCGTCGATAGAGATCTCCTGTGATGGTTTGGTTGGGTTGGAGCAGCTCGTAATACACTACCCCCAGCTGATCCCACCAAATGCAGAGCATGAGCTTGGAACCGTGGATATTTCGCTTTGGTGTTGATGCTACTGCTTCACCGGGCTTAACCCACGATTTTTTACGCTTGGGATTACTGTAGTATATCCACTTTTCATCACCAGTCACAATACGATGTAAGAAACCTTTCCTTTTTTGTCGTTGAAGCAGCTGTTCACACGTGACAAGACGCCGTTCGACGTCTCTCGGCTTCAGTTCGTATGGCACCCAAGATCCTTCTTTTTGTATCATTCCTAATGCTGTCAGACGTTTCAAAACTGTTGTTCGATCAACTCTTAACGATTTTGCAACATCGGATTGCGTCTGACATGGATCTTCAGCAAGTAATGTTTCCAATTCTTCGTCTTGAAACTTTTTTGGTGCACCACTGCGTTCTCTATCTTGAACATCAAAATCACCATTTTTAAATCGGTTAAACCAATCTCTGCATGTTCTTTCCGACAGAGCATGATCACCATAGGTTTCTACAAGAATTCTGTGTGCTTCAGCTGCAGATTTCTTCTGAATAAAGTAGTGCAGTAAAATTCCCCGCAAAAACGGTTTATTTGGCACGAAATTTGACATGTTTTACGCTACGAAAAGAAAATGTTCTTTATAGGTTAATGGAAAAACACGCACTGATTTTAAACATAGGTTATAGAACTTCAATATAGATGCGTCATCATTTTGAATTATACACGCAAAATTTTTATACCACCATCTGATGGTGAAACGGCGAGAACTTATTTACACTCCCAATAAAAAAATACTTTTAATATTAGAAAATAATTTATTCCGATTTATACAATGATTTACTTGTATTTTATTTACTTTTAAAACAAGCAAATATTTATTTAAACAATTTTTACATTTAAGAACACTAATTTTCTCTTTATAAAGAAATCATTTGTTCATTCTTATATATATAGATATTTTAAATCAAAGAAATCACTTTTTTTATTTATAAATTCATAATTTTACAGCTTATTTTACAAATTTAAAAAAATATTTTTTTATATTTATTATATATTTTCTAAAATTTAACAAATATTTTTTTAAGTTAAGAAATTATATGTAACAAAATATATTTCTTTCATTTAAAGAATTTTTTTCAAGTGTTCATTACCAATTTAAATTTCGATTTTCTTATTTTTTTATTAATTTAATAATTATAAATAATTATATTTATTTTTTTTCATGTTCAATGTTTATAGAAATATTTACAAAATATTAATTTTTTGTTTACAATAAATATTATGGAAAATATTTAGATATTTAGATATTTCTATATTTTAATAATATTTTGAATATAGATTTTCATAATTTTTCCTCTCTCTTTATGTATATATATAAT
>NW_022639661.1:306526-307573 GCF_010583005.1 Odontomachus brunneus | reverse complement strand
GTCATAGTGATTTTTCAAAATGGGAATCACTATTTTCGAGGGTTTCTTTAACTGTATTAACCTTACTTTTAGCGCTACCCAGAAATAGGTATGCCTATTAACATTTTCCTCAAAAAAATAATTATTACTGCGCATGCGTAAGTATAGTACTAACTAATAACTTAAACCATAACCTAACGCAACCAATAATCCAAAACGAGCCCATAACGATAATCGGACCAATAACCATAACCCAACCCATAACCCATATCCAAGTAAAGACGGCGACTCCATAATGATTGCGAAAAAAACAATGAATATTAAAAATCCTTAGTACGTACATGTCTCATGAATATTTTGAATATCTCTCTCATAAAAACATACTTTGTTTAGTTGTTACATCAATTTGATTTTTCATAGTCATAAAGTACGATTCAATAATTCTTCGATTTTTCTCTTTTTTTATAGTTTGTAGAATTTCGATTAACATTGAATTATCTACAATTTGTTAAGATGAAAAACAGCTCTAAAAATGGCTGACTATCAGCTCGATGACATTGTTGATATGATAATGGTGTTAGGCGAATTTCATAATAATTATCGTGCTGCGGCAAGACTTTACGCTGAACGCTTTCCAGATAGACGACACCCAGATCATAGGACAATAAGTACATTAACTGAAAGAGCTCGTGGTGGACATATGGTTCGCCATCGCAGGCGCCACGAATACGACGAAAATGATGCTCGTGTTCTGTTAAATTAAATTAATAATTTTTAAAATAGTGAGTGGCGAGGGGACTCACTTTGATCCAGCACCCCAAAGGAAACAGTACTTACTACGTCCACGTCGTTGTTTCTGGGTAGCGCTAAAAGTAAGGTTAATACAGTTAAAGAAACCCTCGAAAATAGTGATTCCCATTTTGAAAAATCACTATGACCTTGAAATAACCTTGAAAATCGAGTTCAAGGTGAAGATCAGAGTATAGATAGGTGACCCCCTCGGCCCCCTTTAACATTTGTCTAAACCAATTTTACGCATTTGGCTTAGGTTCCGATATATTCAATTGG
>NW_022639661.1:303649-306516 GCF_010583005.1 Odontomachus brunneus | reverse complement strand
TTGAAAAATCACTATGACCTTGAAATAACCTTGAAAATCGAGTTCAAGGTGAAGATCAGAGTATAGATAGGTGACCCCCTCGGCCCCCTTTAACATTTGTCTAAACCAATTTTACGCATTTGGCTTAGGTTCCGATATATTCAATTGGGAAATCAAAATTGGCAAACCTGACCTTCATTCGACCTTGCCATGACCTTGATTAACATATCATTTTGAACGTAAAATTTCCCGCTCTTTTCAAATCCGGGGTCAAAAATAGGTGTTCCCATTTTGAAAAATCACTTTGACCTTGAAATAACCTTGAAAATCGAGTTCAAGGTCAAGGTCTTTGGTACCATTACGTGACCCCCTCTGTCCCCTTCTACTTTTGTCTGGACCATTTTTCTTTATCTGACTTAGATTACGAGAAATTCAGGTGGGGAAATTAAAATGGCCCACCCTGTATATAATATTTGAAAAAAGTAATTTAAAATAAATATTTATAGTAGGTATAGTAGCACGGTTCTAACTTTGGTCCTCCGAGGGGGCGTGAGGAGCGGGGGGTACCGCGGTGAGGGGGGTATGACGTCACGGGGGGATATGACGTCACCGTGGGAGGGGGGGTTATCAGCTGTCGGCAATTGGGGAGGGCATACCGATGTTACCGGCGGTCGGTAATTTTTACCGATATTATATAACATTTGATTACATAATTTTTACCAACATATGATTTTTACCAACATATAATTACACAATACCGATAATACCAACGATCGGTAATTTATTACCGATCTTATATACCAACATTTAATTTTTTACCAATATTTAATTTTTTACCAACATATATTTACATAATTTTTACCAGCATATTTACATAATACCAACGATCGGCAATTTATTACCGATATTATATACCAACATTTAATTTTTTTATCAACACATATATATTTTTACATAATTTTTACTGTCATATTTACATAATATCGATGATCTGTAATTGCCGATATTATATAATTTTTCTATCTGCTTTTGATAGATCATTTTACCGATCCGCGGCGATTTTTTTCGCGGCGGTTTCCGCGGCGGATTTTGCAGCGGTTTTCACGGTCGGTTTTGCGCCGTCCGCGCCGCCCGCGCCGCCAGCGCATTTTTTCGCAGCGTGATTTTTTAGTCACAGCTGTAAACTCTAATATTCTGCAAACGTATGCATTCGACAATTAGCTCACCTAATTTTCATCTAAACATTTTTGTGCTGACACATTGATTTGCAGTCGACAGTTAGATGTGCAGAAAATGTGAAACATGATATTATTATTATTACAAATGAACACGTGCGACAGTAAGATTCGCAGAAAATGTGAAACAAGATACTATTACGAAGGTCATAGAAGAACGAGACACATTTTTGTTAGAGAGAGATGGAGATATACTGATGATATATAAGTTCAGACGGATAATCTTCCAGTCGAAGAAATATTAGACGATGAAGAAATGAATGATATGGATGTGCAACCGATAAATGGCAACAACGACGAAGTGATGGAAGTGGACAACAATTTTGAAAGAATACTCGACGAAGAGTCATCCGATGAAGAAAATATACTCGCAGGTGACAGTGATTACCATAGTGATTGTAATGACCAATTTATGGAAAGAACTGACAAATTAATTCATAATTCAGAAATCAATACACTAAATGGACGTACAAAAATGTGTTGTATATATTTTTACTATTCTACAGGAGGTAGTTTAGTATTATGCACTTCATGTATGTTGCGAGTGACTGATTTATTTACACATATGTATGCAGTTCGGAAGCATCTAATTGAAATATATGATGCGATAGACGGGAGATTTTGCTCAGATTGCAAAGGACCACTGTTTCAAATTCTTCCATGCAATTTGTGTCCTTTATGCACTTAAGAACATCCTAAAGAAGAAGAAGAATGAATACTAGAAGAAAGTGACTATAAAAAATCAAAACAATCAATTTGTGAAAGTGCGTTTTTGTACTTTGTAAAAGAAATGGAAGATTTTGCGCAAATCGAGCGAGAATTGCGGGAGCAGTCGGATCAACTGAGTTCGCGAGACGAATACGACGCGTGGGTCCAAAAGTGTGACGAGTGCCTCGAGTTGTTGGAAGAACATAGTCGGGCTAAACGACCGCGATTATCGATCGGTATTAGACAGTCATTGATTGCTCGAATCGCGCAACTCGAGGGTATAAAAAATACGTTGCGCACACGTTTCGTTCACGCGCGTGCAGGACACAGTACGAGAGATGCAGGACTCGTTTGGCGCGAGGTCGATACCGCGTTCGATAACCGCATATTAACCGGAATTGTCATCAACGCGAACCACATCGAACCTCGTCAATTTCTCGAGGATGCAAAGAATATGGTGCTCGAGCACATACGGGATGCAATGGAGAGACACGTAAACGTGAAAGTGAACACTGTGTTTAACGGTGAGTTCGTCGCGGGTGAAAAACGTGCGGTAAAGAGCATCGCTACGAAAAATTGTGAACTCTTTTCCACATCCAACATAGAAGATTGGTACGAGCGACGCATCGTCGAGCCCACATTAGCATCGTTGGAGGAATTCCAAGAACGCGATAGCGGGTGGGCATTATCGCGAATACTCAATCTTACAATCAATGTGAACAAATACAATCCGTTGCACGCGGGATGTCACTTTGAGTTACCGCGTGTGATACAACTGAAGCGGGCTGTGATCAATGTCAAATCTCCGGACAATGCATGTTTCGCGTGGGCAATAGTTGCGGCTCTGTATCCAGCCGAAAGAAATGCAGATCGTGCATCATCGTATGCCCATTACACGAACGTGCTCAATCTTCAAGGCATTGAGTTCCCCATGAGAAATGAACA
>NW_022639661.1:302777-303260 GCF_010583005.1 Odontomachus brunneus | reverse complement strand
TACTTTGACGTAAATAATTTGTATGGATGGGTAATGTGTCAACCATTGCCTTACGCCGAGTTTGGATCGACAACGTGTTAAACTTTGACGTATTCTTAGTCGCCGAATATTCGCCCACAGGATACATTCTCGAGGTCGACTTGGAGTATCCGCAAAATTTGCACGATGTGCACACTGACCTACCGTTTTGCCCTATGCGTGATAAGCTACCCGGCAAGCGTCAGGAGAAACTTCTCGCGACGTTATACGATAAGCAGCGTTATATTATCCACTACCGCAACCTGCAGCAGTGCACGCGCCACGGTCTTCGTATTACAAAGATTCACCGCGTGCTCCAATTCGCTCAATCTCCCTGGCTCCGCAGTTATATCGAATTAAACACGCAATTTAGAACGCGTGCAACTAATGATTTTGAGAAAAATTTGTACAAATTGATGAACAATGCGGTATTCGGCAAAACGATGGAAAATATTCGAAATCATG
>NW_022639661.1:301596-302544 GCF_010583005.1 Odontomachus brunneus | reverse complement strand
AGTACATGTATCCTCTGTATCATGACAAATGTAAAATAATGTATACTGACAGAGACAGTCTCATTTACAACATCGAATGCGATGATGTATATGAATACATGAAATGTGATATTACAAGGTTTGATACGAGCGATTATCCTACTGACAACGCGTACGATATACCGCTTGTAAATAAGAAGGTGCCTGGTTTAATGAAAGATGAAAATAACGGTGCGATCATGACGGAATTTATCGGACTTAGGGCAAAGATGTACGCTTTGCGAGTGGATGGCAAGAAAGACACGAAAAAGGTCAAAGGTGTCAAGAGTAATGTTGTAGCGCGAACGATATCTTTCGATGATTACGTACAGTGTTTGCGAGAGGAGATCGAAACGACTCGTCATCAATCGTGCATACGATCAAAATTGCATGAAGTGTACACAGTGTCTGAGACGAAAATTGCTCTAAGTCCGTACGATGAGAAACGGTATATCGTACCCGATTCGACTGAAACGTTACCATGGGGGCATTATAAAATACCATTAAAAATAGAAAATAAATTGTACATTTTATGCGTAAAAGATGGCGGAAACATCTGCATATTAAAAAAAAAAAATTTATTTTGCATATCAAATTTGAGTTGACACAGTTGACCATAAGATTTCCGTGGAGAAGAGATAATCGTTAGGTTGCACGTGCGACGGCAATAGGGCGCATGACACATGATATTATTATTACTAATGAGCACGTTAGAATGTAAGATTCCCAGAAAAAAATATAAGACAAAGTACTAATACAATGACCATAGAGGTATGCAAATGTTACGTCCTGTGCAGACATGAGTCATGCGTCATGAGTCATGAGTCTATCTTTGCCTCCTCTGTCGGGAAACAACAAACAATTCCGAATCGTAAGACAGTTTTTTGTCTTTCCCCATTAAAAATTCCGACTAAAACTCCGAAATAACCC
>NW_022639661.1:297099-300284 GCF_010583005.1 Odontomachus brunneus | reverse complement strand
TTACGTCGTGTTGCGTTCTCTACCAGGACGTAACATCCAGACGTAACATAAATTTTTGGGGGCTCGTCCGGGATGAATAGAGCGATATTTGAAATAAGGGGATGAATACGCGATCTAATTCCGACAAAACCGAAGTGGAAAAAATTTATCGCGAGGCTCTGAATCCCACACCACTTCGCCGACCACTCGACAAACAATTACCTCATCTCTCACATACTTCTACTTCATTTATACCACGTGAGCAACAACCCACAACACCGACTGAAATACATATTGAACCTATACCCGAAGTTCCGACTCCAATTATACGAAAAATTTTAAGCGATAGCCCACTATACCTCGCCTCCTTTGGATTAATTGCTCCACCCTTAGTAACGGATAATCCTCCTAGTCCCATTGAGGAAGAAAGAATTACAGAGGCAAATTCGGACACGCAGGAAAATAGTTTTCAGGTTGAACCGACGCAATACGTATCGGTTGATAAGTCTTTTTATTCCTTCCGGTTAGCTGTTACTGAGAGTACTGTCGAGACCATCGATAAAGAACCTGCGGGAATTGTCAACTTAGAACCAAACACTGTAACGAAAGAACCTGATATTGAGGCTATTAGATCCATAAAGACTGTTGGTGAAAATATGAATTCTAACAATTCGTTTGCCACGTTACGCTACGCCGTAGAAGCCGTTCCTTTCTTTGATGGTCAGAACATACTGTTAGAATATTTTATAGAAGGGTGCGAGCTAGCGAAATCTATGCTGCCAGCCGATAGCGAAACTTACTTGACTAAAATTATTCATACGCGATTAACTGGTGAAGCCCGACGTTCTGTGCAGGGTCAAGATTTTTCGCGAATTAACCAACTAACGGCGTATCTAAAAAATGTTTTTGAGCCCACCAAAAGCTTATACGAATTACAAGCTGAACTAGGACGAGTGTACCAATTAGCGGGCGCACAAATAGTATTTTATGCCAACCGTGTAAAAGCAATAGGGAAACGCATCCTAGAAGCCTACCGCACTACCGTTAACGGACCTATAGGTAAAGCAGCCAGAATATCATTAAAAGAAATGTGTTACAGTTTTATTAGAGGATTAATACCGGAGATAGAACAAAGAATCTCCCTAGACTTAAACGTAGCGGGTAAACGAAGCACTAAGAATAGAAAGGGAGTTACGCGCGATTAACGAATTGCATGGCACACTAAATCCACCCGCCGCCGCTAACTTACGTACCTGCCAGATCTGTAAAACTTCTGGTCACACCGCGGATAATTGTCGTTATTTACAAAGTCCCAACTTGGGTAATGATATTTTAGTTTGTCAACTCTGTAAAAAACGGGGCCACAGCGCAGATAATTGTAGAACAAGAAACCGCGCCGGCACGGCTTCCGTAAAACTAGTACAGAACAATACAATTACATGCCAAAATTTGCTCGAAATCCGGTCATACTGCCCAAACCTGTCGAACAACTCACAATCAGCCTATCGTTACCTGTTATAATTGTCAAAGACCCGGTCATCTTGCTAAAAACTGTCAACTTCATCGTAATCAATTAAATATAATTTGCCAGAGTTGCCAGAGATCCGGTCACACCGCGAGAGATTGCCGAAGTCGCTCAGTTACTACTAATGTTCTGTTCTCTGTCAGTTGTGTAATAAAACGGGTCACGATGCAAAAAATTGCTATACGAATCGGAACATCTCACTTAGTAATGCTGTAGGGACGTGTCAGTAGTGCGAGCGCCCAGGTCATACCGCATCTCAATGTTGTATGAGACAACCCAACAGTCAAAATTCGTTATTAAGTAATGGTTCAATTATATGCCAATTATGTAATAAGATCGGGCATAAAGCGAAAGAATGTCGCGAAACTCAACCGACTTCAGGTTTACCGAACCAATGCAGGAATTGCAAGGAAACGGGTCATTCATTGGAAAACTGTGTTCTGAGAATCGAAAATAATAACCGGAGACAGGGAAACCAAGTGAGTTCTTCGATTACGGGCGCGACTCGGGGAACCGCCGGAACTGGGCGCCCAGTAATGACGACCCAAGGCGAAGAGATTATAACCGAAATCCTCTAATTCGACAGGAAGAAATAAAATTGAATAAAGAAAGTTGTGTTCCCACAATCCAAGTAAGTTTAAACGATAACAATTGTTACGAAATTTTTATGCTTGACACAGGATCAGGACCTAATTTGGTCAGAGAAAATAGAATTCCCAAGAAGCAAATAATAAATCCGAATCGTATATTAAAGTTAAATGGTATTAATGAACATTCCGTATATACTTCAGGGGAGACAGTCATAACAATTTTAGGCGTACCGGTTAACTTTCATGTAGTTTCTGACAATTTTCCTATTCAATCAAGCGGAATTTTAGGTAACGACTTTTTCCAACAAACCGGAGCGAAAATTGATTATTCCAAAGGGCATTTAGATGTTTTAAATACTAAAATTCCTTTCTATTCTCCTGAGTCTATAATAATTCCTGCGCGTTCGAGGGGATTGTTCTTCGTGCGTATTGGAAATCCGCATATTAAGGAAGGATATCTACCTAAGATAACTATCGGCAACGGCGTACAGGTAAAAACAAACGATCTGATAAAAAACACGGACGGCAAAGCTTACACAGAAGTAATAAATTCTTTGGACACTGAAGTAGAAATTCTCGTACCCACTTATAATATACGACCTGCGAATCCCAAGGACAACGAAAATGGTAACGTTTTGAAGAATAATAACGATAAAGAAATTAATTCTGACTGCAAAGAAAAAGGAACTCAGGTACTCGTATCGCAAAATATACTAGGAAAAGGGGACGATTTCCAGATTCTCCAACCTTCGAAAGATAGCGGAATTTATCAATATGTTCACGCAATGTGCAGTGCGAATGATTCACGGATTCCTCTCACAAGGAGATGACGTCAATTAGGAAATCGCTTTTCCAACGAGTCATAGTGCGTTCGATAGCTTACATGTAGCTAATAAAAACCCTAAAGGCGTTTGTGCCAATGGGCCTTCGTTTAGGAGAAATTACAAAACAAAGTTAGGGTCACGCAACTATGTCCCATGTAAAGAAGAACATTAGAATCTTTTTCGAGTAAGCGGCGTAGCTGAGCCGACTAAGGCTCCCGTCCATACATTTTTGCGCCGGCGGCGTGCGTTCGAGTCCCGCCGACGACT
>NW_022639661.1:294582-296328 GCF_010583005.1 Odontomachus brunneus | reverse complement strand
ATACTCGTGCTGATGCGATTCGTATACAATCTTTAACTCATTATCTGTTATCAGCGCCGAAATTTAAATGTATGCTTCAATATGCATGGTATGCATCCAAATTAGCTGACGATAGAGAAATATTTTTAAATGTGAATCAATTATGCTTCTCTTCAAACATTTATAATAAAACATGTGTATGTGGACAACATAATTCATGTATTAAATGTTCGTGATTCGAAAAAATTTTATGTTTCCAATGTTTTTACATCAATTTTCATCCACAACATTGCGAAGCGATGGAAACCTTTTATCGTATGTAAATAAATATATAATTATAAAAGAAAGTTTATATTGTACAAAATATTCTTGACAAAATAACACATGTACATTGCATGAGAAATATAATCAGTTCATGACTTTAAAACTGTTTTTTATTTCGTATTGCGTTCAAACATCCCGAAATGTCCTTATTTTTACATAGAAAAACAAAATAAATTTAAAAAAATAAATAATGATTAATGTAGTGTCTTTTATATATCCAAAATTGAAAAAAAAAAAAAAGGGAAGCAGTCGTCGGCGGGACTCGAACGCACGCCGCCGGCGCAAAAATGTATGGACGGGAGCCTTAGTCGGCTCAGCTACGCCGCTTACTCGAAAAAGATTCTAATGTTCTTCTTTACATGGGACATAGTTGCGTGACCCTAACTTTGTTTTGTAATTTCTCCTAAACGAAGGCCCATTGGCACAAACGCCTTTAGGGTTTTTATTAGCTACATGTAAGCTATCGAACGCACTATGACTCGTTGGAAAAGCGATTTCCTAATTGGCGTCATCTCCTTGTCAGTAAACGTTTAGGGAAGTCGCAAGGAAGTCTAGATAAAGCCTCTAGAAAATTTCTTCAATCCTTCTATCCCAACCAGACGCTCCCGTCCAAGGGGACAGTTTCCAGTTTCCCCGTCCAGAGGAGCTATCGGGTACTAAATCAAAGGAAGAATTTTTTGTGGGATATCATAGATTTAAAGTAAATTTGACCAAACATCCTGAAGGAATTCCTTATCCAAGCTCTGATGCGTTAAATCAAAGGGACGATTTCCAGATTCCCCATGATTCTTCAAATAATATCCAGTGCGAAATCCGAGAGGGAAGTTTCCAAACCTCTCTAAGCAAAAGGGGTACGTTTCCTATTCCCCAAAATTCTTCGAACCAGATAGTAAAAAGTAAAGAATTCGAGGCAATGTCCCAAGCCTCATGTAAAGATTCAAGGTCAAGAAATCCAAATAATGATTCACAGAATTATTGTAAAAAGTTAATTGGAAATTCAGAGGAAAGTTTCCAACCTCCTCATCCTGATTTGAGAAGTTCTAACCAAGGGGTCGATTTCCAGTTACCCCATTTATTCTATAAAGAAAACGCGAATAAAAAACAAGGGGAAAATTTGCAAACCCCTATTGAATTAATAAAACAGAAATTGACAGGAAAAAGTAGAAACATCGAAAGGTCCCCTGAATTCTTAAAGGAAGTTAATAAATTAGACCATCTAGAACAGAACTTTACACATGCTATAGAAAAGATTACAGAAAAGGAAAACAAGAATCGAAAAGAAATATGTAAGTCCTCGTACGAGAATAATGAGACACATCAAATAAAAAGGGACAAGGAGAATGAAATTCACGATGTCGAAGATAATATAAATCTTGCCAAAAGGATAAATGATGCACCCGTTGTTGATCTCCAAATTTCACCTAACTGTAATAATTTTTTACA
>NW_022639661.1:292412-294572 GCF_010583005.1 Odontomachus brunneus | reverse complement strand
TGCCGAAAGGATAAATGATGCACCAGTTGTTGATCTCCAAATTTCACCTAACTGTAATAATTTTTTACAGCCCAACAGTCCGGAGAATATAAAAAATATTAAACCTAATCAGTATGTCAAGTTGCATATCGCTCCGTTTCCAGATTCATCATTCACCAGTTTCCCAAGACAAAACTGTGACATAACCTTTGACTTAAACAAGGAAACGAGACTACATCACCCGGGAAAACTCTTATTATCGAACTTAATAAAAGCACCAAGAATCTAGCTTTAAACGCTAATGTTCCCAAGATAAATCCAATCGACCTTTTTAACGATAACCGATTAGGCGAACTATTGACTCTGATTAAATTGGACTACTTAAATCCAGAAGAAACTGATAATGTAACAATATTGATTAAAAATCATCAAGACTGCTTCCAATTGCCAGGAGAACAACTTACCTCTACGCACGTACTGCAACATCAAATACCGACTACAGACGATTATCCGATTAACACAAAGCAGTATAGATTTCCTCAAATTCATAAGGTTGAAATAAATAAACAAGTTCAGGAATTACTAAATAGTGGTATTATACGACATTCACAATCGCCCTATAATACTCCTATTTGGATTGTGCCTAAAAAAGAGGATTCCCAAGGCAACAAACGATGGCGTATGGTTTTGGATTTTCGAGCGTTGAATAATAAGACTATCGGAGATGCTTATCCGTTACCCAATATAATTGACATCCTCGATCAACTCGGTGGAGCACGATACTTTTCTGTTTTTGATTTGGCATCCGGGTTTCATCAAATCGAGATGGATCCGCACGATCGGCATAAAACCGCTTTTACCACTCCTTTCGGACATTACGAGTTTAACCGCATGCCTTTTGGATTAAAAAATGCTCCCGCGACCTTTCAAAGGTTAATGGATATAGTTTTATCAGGGATACAAGGACAGGAAGCTTTTGTTTACTTAGACGATATCGTCGTATATGCATCCTCCTTGGAAGAACATAAATATAAATTCGAAAAATTAATGAAAAAACTCAAGGAAGCCAATCTAAAATTACAGCCGGATAAATGCAAATTCTTACAAAAGGAAGTCAGTTACTTGGGACACGTAATTAGCAGTAAGGGCGTTAAGCCTGACCCGAGAAAACTTGAAGCGGTACGCGAATTTCCAACGCCAAAAACGTCAAAAAACGTCAAGCAATTTCTGGGACTGGCTGGATACTATAGAAGATTTATTCCGGAATTTTCAAAATTAGCACGACCTTTGACACAGTTATTGAAACTCGAAACCCCATTCCAATGGGGATACGCACAGCAAGAGTCGTTTAATATTCTTAAAAATGAGCTTTGTAAAGAACCGGTCTTGCAGTACCCAGATTTTTCGAGACCATTTATATTAACTACCGACGCTTCAGGTTACGCAATAGGCGGAATATTATCTCAAGGAATCATTAACAAAGATCAGCCAATAGCATACGCATCTCGTACACTGAGCGATAACGAACTAAAGTACGATACCTACGAAAAGGAAGCACTAGCAATTATATATTGCGTCAAACATTTCAGACCATATCTATACGGAAGAAAGTTCACACTTGTAACAGATCACAAACACTTAATGTGGTTCAAAAACGTTCAGGATGCGAACATGCGAATACTTCGCTGGAGACTAAAATTAGTAGAATATGAATACGAAGTAGTCTATAAGTCCGGTAGAACAAATGTAAACGCAGATACGAAATCCTTATCACGAAATCCGGTAGACTTATCATCAGAAGTTTGTAAAATAATTAATCCTAAAATTAAATTGAATCCAACCGATCCAAAAGATGTAGAGATTATACGACAATTACTCGATGAGGAAGATACTGAAGAATCAGAAGACGAAGATATTCCTCATACATACGTACATGATGATCACCCACTGTCCGAAATTCCTCCCTCAGAAATTACATCATTTAATCCGGAAGAATTAGCAGATTCTTCGACAGGTGAAACAATAGAAGCGCTTGCCCACGTGCCTGAAACCACCGATCCAGAGGACAAAAAGCAGGTAGACAAAATCGAGACTCAACGGCCTATGTTGACCCGCAGTAGAGCTAAACAAAAAATGCAGACAATCACGCCTGATAAAGACATAAACTTAGAGAGACACAAC
>NW_022639661.1:291671-292354 GCF_010583005.1 Odontomachus brunneus | reverse complement strand
ACGAATTGCCCACTATAATCACAAGAAAACCACGCATAATCGATATTCAAACTAGAGCAAACAACCTTGTTGAATCCAGGGATCTGCACTTTTTACGCAAGGATAACCTGTTATATTTTACCGACATTTTGGGAAATCCTTTAGACTCTGGTGCCCTTAAATTATTTGAACGACAGGAAATACCTAAGTTAACAGGATTGTCCCTGGGAATTGCAAAACTGATTAAAAGATACCAAAGATATCATATTATATTACCCATTAGCGAAGATCAGCAAGAAGGACCTACCAGGATTTTGAATAATATATACCAAGGAATCACCAATTTGCGAAAAATAGCAGAGAATCTGAAACTCTCAAGCATAAGTGTTGCTAAAAGCGAACACATACTAAACGTTCCTTGGAACGATATTAAAACCAAATTTCAGACAGGATTTTTTGGCTCAGATGTGCGGATAATCTTCTGCAATAGACTAATCAAGTACCCACCTAGGGATATGCGATTCGCAATTCTCCAAGAAATGCACAGTACACCTATAGGAGGACATAGAGGAGTTACCTAAACTTACAATAGGATACGTCAAAACTACTACTGGGAACATCTGAAGAAAGATGTTCGGCAATATATTCGACAGTGTTGTAACCGCGATTCGTTGCGGTTCTGAATCGCTTGTCGGATCGGGTTC
>NW_022639661.1:287680-290005 GCF_010583005.1 Odontomachus brunneus | reverse complement strand
TACCGACATTTTGGGAAATCCCTTAGATTCTGGTGCCCTTAAATTATTTAAACGACAGGAAATACCTAAGTTAACTGGATTGTCCCTGGGAATTGCAAAACTGATTAAAAGATATCAAAGATATCATATTATATTACCCATTAGCGAAGATCAGCAAGAAGGACCTACCAGGATTTTCAATAATATATACCAAGGAATCACCAATTTGCGAAAAATAGCAGAGAATCTGAAACTCTCAAGCATAAGAGTCACTAAAAGCGAACACATACTATACGTTCCTTGGAATGATATTAAAACCAAATTTCAGACAGGATTTTTTGGCTCAGATGTGCCGATAATCTTCTGCAATGGACTAATCAAGTACCCACCTAGGGATATACGATTCGCAATCCTTCAAGAAATGCATAGTACACCTGTAGGAGGACATAGAGGAGTTACCAAAACTTACAATAGGATACGTCAAAACTACTACTGGGAACATCTGAAGGAAGATGTTCGGCAATATATTCGACAGTGTTTACAATGTCAACTGAAGAAATTAGTTCAAGTAAAAACCAAGCAACCAATGACAATAATCGACACTCCAGGATAGACTTTCGATAAAATCGCCATGGATATAGTTGGACCACTACCACGAACTAAGGTAGGAAATGAATACATTCTTACTATGCAGGACCAACTTAGCAAATTCAGCCTAGCTGTACCGTTACCGGACCAAACTGCTGCAACAATAGCCGACAAATTTGTAAAAAAATTTATTACCATCTTTCGACCACCTAGAGCTGTACTCACCGATCGAGGACGAAATTTTATTAGCGACCTGATGAAAAAATTAGCAAGATATTACAAAATACGGAAATTTAGGACCACTGCATTTCATCCTCAATCAAATGGGTCCTTAGAAAGATCTCATCACGCACTAGGAGAATATCTAAAGCAATATATTAATAGCGAAAAGGAATGGGACGAATGGATAGACTTGGCTATGCAAAATTATAATACCAGTGTACACGAAGGAACCAAACACACGCCGTATGAATTAGTTTTTGGTAGACCTGCTCGCATACCCTCGACCGAACCTTTACTCGAAGACGATAAAATAAAAACATACGACGACTACCTAATACAGCTATTCACTCGACTACACAAAATGCAAACTCAGGCCAACCGTAATCTCGTAAACGCCAAGAATAAATCTAAGATGCATTACGACAAAAAGACCAATCCTCAAACATTTAAACCAGGGGATTATGTATTTTTATTAAAAGGACCGAAGCCTGGGAAATTTGGTGATCAATATACTGGACCTCACGAAGTCATAGAAATATTAAATAGAAACAACGTCAAAATTAGACTGAAAAAGAATAGTCGCGTTGTACACCCTAATAGACTTCGAATCTCACATATAATTCCCACAACCCAGTGAACTCGCCACTAGCGGAATCTACTCACAGGCCGATCTCGAAGAATTTAAAGATCATATTTTATTTCCTGCCGAGCGACCTTCTGTCCTTAACACACTAGCAAGAGGAATGATAGGACAAGCTACCACTATACACGGGGGATCCATCATGAATCTGCTGGACGAAGCAGCTCTAGAAAAATTAGCAACCTCAACATGGGACAGGATATGGGGGAAATTTCTGATTTTCGGCAATATTAGTGCCGGGTTACTCGGCATCGTAATCATCATCAGGATGATTAAACTCATACTAGACACTATCCTACATGGTGTCGCCTTACATTCTGTTTTTGGTTGTTCCTTATACTTAATAGGAGCCCTTTGGGACTCCCTTACCCAACTATTATTACACTTCGGTGGGAAGAGCAAAACTGGAGACAACAACCCTATGGGAACACAGGAAGTCAAAGGTTTGAAAAACCTCAGCAACGATCCCTCACCTATAATTACTGCGCCATCTTGTCCACCCAACGTCATTGAATACCAACAACTTCGATCTACCTTCCCTCAAGAAGACAGCACCTCATACTCCTTAAGCCTCAAGGCGTAATGTACAATAGTTAATCCTTCACTCACTCCGTTTGCTCTTATTACAGGAATGGCCATATCTTATATCAATACTCACTTGCTGACACGGGGCCAACTACCTGTATACATCACACGGGTAGAATCCCCTACCCTTTTTTGGGTCCAATTAGATTATAATAGAACCAGACTTACGGAACTACAGGAAGATCTGAACTGCCTGATGGAGAGAAGGAGAAAACGATATACCTTATTTCCCCACGCCGTCCATTTAAAACAGGCAGTAGCAGTAAAAAACAAAGGAAATTGGTACAGGGGAGAGGTCACGGCCATCCATG
>NW_022639661.1:286892-287303 GCF_010583005.1 Odontomachus brunneus | reverse complement strand
TAAAGCGCGATCCCTAACAAGAGCTTTAATTGAAGATGAAAAGAGATCGATGAAAATTAAAAGGACTACCGCAGTCCGAGCCGTAGAAATTGACCTACGGATTCACTATAAAAACCAATTGGGATCCGTCACCCTGAGAGAAGAATTAGTGCGGCTGGGACAAGCACAGTTAACCACCGATACAAATCAACACCCGCACCCGTTTACGCGATAAGTATACTTATTATTATTCTAATTAATAGGGAAAACGCAAATAACAATGCGCGATATACCTTCACTCACGGGTACATAAGTGCACATATGCGCCTTTTATTTTCGCCTATATATATATATTTATAAACTCCTAGACTTATAAATAATCACTTCATATCTACATACGCATATGTATCTCTATGCGTTCTTTCTTTTTCC
>NW_022639661.1:286662-286862 GCF_010583005.1 Odontomachus brunneus | reverse complement strand
AAAATGTAATTTCATAGAAGGACGAAGAAATGAAGGAAGAGGATTTGGAGGTTGCCTTCTTCTTCCTGCTTCTAAAACAATCTCCCTTCTTATTTCTTTTTAGGTATTCATGTACAAGAAGGACGAAAAAATTTAGTAAGAGAATCAAAGTACGTCTATTCTTTCCTCCTTCTAAAAACAACTTGACTCTTTGTAAAACT
>NW_022639661.1:285755-285858 GCF_010583005.1 Odontomachus brunneus | reverse complement strand
CTAATTCAAATTATATCACAATTTCTTTTCGAATCCTTCTCTTTTCCCCCTTCATTTCTATTATCCGCTCTCGGTCCGTTCGCAACAAAGAGATTCAGTTCTA
>NW_022639661.1:278936-285745 GCF_010583005.1 Odontomachus brunneus | reverse complement strand
CACACACACACACACACACACACACACACACACACACACACACACACACACACACACACACACACACACACACACACACACACACACACACACACACACACACACACACACACACACACACACACACACACACACACACACACACACACACACACACACACACACACACACACACACACACACACACACACACACACACACACACACACACACACACACACACACACACACACACACACACACACACACACACACACACACACACACACACACACACACACACACACACACACACACACACACACACACACACACACACACACACACAAACACACACACACACGCGCGTACTTTGTCTCCGTGCTAGTAGTTAATAAAAATTGTAACAACCCCGCGAGGAAAATAAATGTAATCGTCAAGAATTATCTAAATTCTAATTCAAATTATATCACAATTTCTTTTCGAATCCTTCTCTTTTCCCCCTTTATTTCTCTTATCCGCTCTCGGTCCGTTCGCAACAAAGAGATTCAGTTCTATGATCGAAAAAGGACCACTCGTCGTACGTCGATACACGTGTAAAGCGATCCTTCTGGTCGCTGACTCGTAACTCGACCTGCTAGTACGATCGAGGCCTTACGTCGTGTTACGTTCTCTACCAGGACGTAACATCCCGACGTAACAATAAAATTGTATAAATATATACTAACGTATGCATACTTATGCATAATGAGATATAATAATATGTAATTACACAGAATGTGCGATTTGTGAATGACTTGTTACTTTATATAATTATGTAAACTAATGTATAAGTATGCAGAAGTATATATAATTATATGTAAATATGTAGAATGATGCATATGTACATATAATCAAAATATAGGGCGATGTAGACACGAACAGCGGCGTGTTGCCTCGCGACAGCGATAATCTTTAGAAATAAACCATTTTTCTTTACACGGAATTTGGCTTACCGATACACGTGCGCTCACGTGCATCATTAGCTCACAGAGAATAATTCATTCCTCGTCTACTATTGCGAATTTTGCAAAATGGTACATGACTTTCTATTTAATTTAATCCGTTCTATTTTCACACAAGCGGTTGTATGAAATATAACAGTACTTGTATAAGTACAAGTCAGCAAGATATCGTATGAAACATTAGAATCATTATTAGCTCTCTTACTATCAAAGTGATTCAAGTAGTAGCTACCAAGACTAGGACTAGGACTATCAAGCGGAACAGGTGAAATAGTTCGAGTTCGAAACTAGGAAGGGATATATGAAATAATTTTTTTTTCTCTATGCGTATTGAGAAACACTCAGTAAGTCCTTTTTTAAATTTTAATAGAAGAAACGAAAAGTTACTATTTATAACATCAAAAGGCATTTGTATTATCGAAAATTATGCATAATTATGTATAATTTTATCTATTTAGATATAATTATGTATAATTATATATGGACAAATTTCATATATAATTTTGCATAATTTTGTATAAGCATTTTTGTAAAATTATGCATGAAACATTTTTCATTGGGTTGATCGGGCGCATTCTTTAAATCAATTTACAATTGATTTTTAACTAGGCTTCAGTTAATTCATAATTATGGAAAAAGAAATAATATGAAACGATCGTTAAGAGAATTCGATTCTGTGAATAGTACACCTAAATAGACAACAATATTATTTCTTTTTGTTGTATTACTTGGAATTAATTCTAATCATATTCCAATGATTGAATAATAGAGAACGATAGAACTTAGAATTCGATTAAGTGAGATATAGACACCAATCAGAATGGACGCATTACGTGCTCAATAAACATTAAATGAATCATGTATCTTTTCATCTAGCGTAAACTAATAAATAAAATAAAACAATTTCATTGATAAATGTAATAAAGTTCAATGATGAAGTTCAGTTGTAGAATTAAATATCGCGTGATATATGATGGGAGTATAAGAACAACAGAAAATTTTCTGTGTAGATTTTAATTTTATATCGCCCAAAACTGACGCGTTTTTAAAAACAAATAATTTTAACATTTATTAATTAATTGTTAATTATTTAACAATTATTAATTTTTCATTTAAATCAATAAAACTGTATAATCTCAAACCTGGATTAAAAAATATCTTGAAATAGATCGTTTTTTCAAGCCTAAATCGCTTGAAAAATATAATATAACATATTTTGTAATATCTATTTTTTAGAATGCATTTTTATACAATATGGCTGACATATCTGCTCTCATTTTCATGGCTAATTTTACGTTTAAGTCAGAATTTCCACCTATAAGTCTAATTTCCTTGCTCGAAGGCCGAATGCCTAATTTTGAGGGCAACTTTCCTTAATCAGGGCATTTTGACTTCAAAGTTATGGACTTTGAAGTCGTCTTGTTCACCAATAGGGAATTGCGACTAATAAACCCAATTTCCTTACTTACAAGTTAGATCGACTTTAAAGTCATGATCAATTGTTTCGATCGAGATATAAGGCGTTTTTTCGTTTCATGACCACGATACCGTTTGGTTGGTTTGGTCCACTTAACGCTCGCAACGCCTCGAGCAACAAAGATAGAATGACGCTCGCGGCGTTGTGAGCGTTAAGTGGACCAAACTAACCAAGCAAACGCTACCGTGGTTACGAAACGAAAAAATGTCTATAGAGGTTAGGTTATGGTAACTATTATCGGCATCAACGAATGTAGACGCATATCTAAATTCACTGGCGACATACTGCATGTTCTGACAGTGACAAATAAAGAAAGTGATCAAAATGAGTGCTGACCATTTTACAATTGTGGCTATAATAAAAAAACATGGGAACATAACTAAAATGGAATATTCGTATGTTCCACATCAATGGGTCAAAGACGATTATTTTGGCCGTCAAACCAATCTTTGACATTGAGGAAAGATCCATCAAGTGCTCCTGAATCCAATTGGAAGAAGTTTAAATATAAAGTTAAAAAGGACTACATTTTCGAAAAGGATGAAGCCGAATTATGGGAAGAAGAATTTCTAAATGCATCGTGTACTGAGTCAGAAGAAACGTATGTATATTAATACAACTGTCATTTTCCCTCTACTTCTCTTACATTGAACGTCAAATTTAAGTGCGAAAATTTATTGTGTTACAACAATTACAATTTCATCTATTTGTGAATATTTCTGTAGCTTGATAATTAACCGGTAGCTTCTCAATAATAATAACAAAACCAATAACAATGGGAATAAGAAAACAGTAGAGAAAACGAACATCGACACGCTATTTGACAATATTGTTGCATTGAACATTCAGACACATATTGCTATTGCTTCAGAAAATATCAAGTCCCATAGGGAAGAAATAAATATAACTTATCTAAACGAAGGTGGTGTACTCATACCAGAATTCAAGGATAACAATTGTTTGAACACTGTAGATGATGTGCTAATACATGAATCAAATTTAATAAATAACGAGGAAACTTTACTAAGTATTAGTAAGTTTAATTTCTCTGAACATTATACGCATCATTCATAATAATCATTAACATATATTATTTCAGTATTTGATGCACTCAAGGATATTCAAGAACGACTGAAACGATTAGAAGAAAATCAAGTACGCATACTGGAAATGAAGTCGTCAGATAATTCCATATCTAAATTCACACTGGACAACTTGTATACCATGGTGAAAAACTTGCACGATAATAGGTCTATTATTAAAACCACAGATTCAAAGTCGACAACTGACTGCGAAGAGCCAAATGAATTTTAAAGAAAATTCATTTTCCCATTGAATAAGGTTTCTGATGCCCTGGCATTTAACTTAGCACTTAGTGATAAAGATCTAAGCTACAAAAAATATTTGGTAACTATGTACTTATAATCTATTCACCTACTTCGCCTACTTCTGTGATATTTCATTATTACCTATTTTAATAGACAATAAGATTTACAAATAAGCAAAAAATAAGTGCATAATATTTACTATAATCCAAGTTAGTTTCAAAATTCGCTTTTTTACTATATGTATGTGATACTGAGTACGAGTATAAACAATATGTGACAATTAACTCGGGTTGTATTGAGTATTATGCACTTATTTTTTTGTTTATGAGTGTATTTTATTGACTACTGAAATGTACAACAACCCAGTGAACACAACGTTAAATGTAACGTACATGTTAGTTGTAATTTCCGTCGTTCAACTCAACGATGTAACTGTTATATAACACGTATGTTATATAACAGTTATATTGTTGAATAGAAAATTATAAGTAACATGTACGTTACATGTAACGTCGTGTTGACTGGGAATATAATGTGACTTTAGACATCGCATTTGAAACCTGTGTTAGAAATGGAGTCGAACTGGGACGTCGTACTACTCGTACTCAGTATCGCATACAGAACATAAAACAGTGGTTATAAAACTAATTCGGGTTAGGATGATTATTATGCACTTATTTCTTGTTTGAGAGTGTAATTATTGACTACTCTAATTCACATTACATATTTTTATATAATATATAATTTATTATATTTTTAGCTTAATACTTTCCAAAAGATTGGCGGCATAGAAGGGATGGAAGACGGGAGAATGGTCGCTAAAAATTTACTAGCCATTTTCTTTACAAAAGAATTATTGACGATGTTTTCATGGACAGGGATCTCCAGGACGGAGGGATTAAAGAAGGAAGCATTTCAATCGTGCCACGGAATAATTAATTTCTTTGCAGAAATTGTTGGACGTGCAGATTCGCGATGGACCCTTACGAAAAAATACTATTAGTGGTAATAGTGTCACTAATAGTATCACTATTAGTGCTAATAGTGTTACTAATAGTATCACTAGTAGTTCTAGTAGTGTCACTAGTAGTGCTAATAGTGTCACTGTTAGTTACACTATTAGTGCTATTAGTGACACTATTAATGTTAATAGTAGCACTGTTAGTGATACTAATAGTACTAATTGTGACACTGTTAGTAATGATAGTGACACTACTAGTATTAGCAGTGATACTATTAGTGACACCAGTAATGTCAGAAGTGACACTACAAATGCCAATAGTGGTAATATCAGTATTATGGCTGCGTTCCGTTTTACGTATAATGTGCACATTTTGTACAATATACGTGATATAAAGTTTAGATAAATGCGCGCATATGCGTAAAACGGAACGTGGCCTATAACCCAGACAGCACAATGTCCAAAACCGGGACATAAGACGACTTTAAGACGTCTTTAAGGGTCATATTTATAGTCGGGTCTTATATCTTAAGTTTATCTTCAGATACTCCATAGCCAGTGAAATAATCCGCACATCATCTGAAAATGAACTTAAGACGGTCTTAAATATAAGATCTGACTATAAATACGGGCTTTAGTTGTCTTTAAGATGTTTGCACGAAAGACGTCTATTATGGCCATTCTACAATAAGCTTTTAGTCATAAGTCCTAATAAAATTGACCAATCATAGTCGAAGACTATGAGAAGAATAACTATGAAAAGACTATTAGAAGAATAATCCACTGTAATTGGTCAATTTTATTACGACTTAAAACTTATTGCTTATTGTAGAATGGCCATTAGACATCCTTAAGACGTCTTTAAGACGTCTTATGTCCCGATTTTAGATTTTGTGCTGTCTGGGAAGGGTGTATATCAGTTGGACACGGGGCAATTGGACACAGTCCAATCACAAGTCGCTGTTCCAAGGGACCCTACAAATGTCTCTAATCACACGGTGCTGTGATTGGCTGTGTCCAAATGCACTGTGTCCAAATGCACCGCTCCCGTCTGGGAAGTGGTACTTGATGCGCTAATATGTACAAACATGTATACCTTATTGTTATTATAGAAAAACTATGAAAGATAATTAATTATTACTATCGGGAATACATTTTTCAGATTATTACATATAATTTTTGCTTACAAACATTTATTTTCTATGACAATTACATTTATAATGTGGCACAATTACATAAGTGTATGTTCCTTCCTTAAACTTCCTTAAACTTAATTCTTTATTAATCTATCTCGATGTTGTTGACAAGGCGCGTAATAACGAAGTCATCATGTCCTACATAAGACTGCATTCTGATACATTTTCTACGCAATGAAGTAGGACAGATCGCGATAAGATCGCGATAAATGTATTAGTTATAGAACATACAAAAAATTGGTTTCTCGATGATATAGTAGAATCTGAAGTTAATGCACAATTCTGTGTTAGTCCTGTCTATGTTAGTCCTTGTATGTCTGTGTTACTACCACGTCGTTTAATTGCAATTGTCGGCTGCATTGTGCGTTATCTACATTAGAAGTAACTACTGCAATTGCTCTAGAACGGAGTGTTGATTGTGGCACTTCACGATCATTCCTCAAGTAGGACTTGTAGGAGCCTCTTGCACAGTTGCTATCCACTGCACTATTCATATTTTTACTAACGTTGCTAAAATGAAATAACAAATGTAGACCTTATTAATTTCCTACTTTCTTGTAATATTTTGTAATACGCCAGCAAATCGAAGTTAACGCTTCTGTATTTATTCGGTTCAAGGTTAGTGTCCATAAAGGCCAGTGATGGCCCGTGCGGAACAAAATCTCACAGGCTCGAGTTTGCGCATGCGTCAGCTACGTCATCCGCCAATGGTAATCGCAGGAGTGACTGCCACGTCACCCTACGCATGCGCAGAAGCTCTCTTGCCACGGAGAAAATCTAGCGAACTGTCAACACTGTCCCCCATCCCTGCACTATAGGCGATTCGCAGTCATACGCTTACATTTGCATTCGGGGAGACACTAT
>NW_022639661.1:278591-278871 GCF_010583005.1 Odontomachus brunneus | reverse complement strand
CAATGATAACCGCAGGAGTGACTGCCACGTCACTCTACGCATGCGCAGAAGGTCTCTTGCCGCGGAGAAAATCTAGCGAACTGTCAACACTGTCCCCCATCCCTGCACTATAGGCGATTCGCAGTCATACGCTTACATTTGCATTCGGGGAGACACTATAAACGTGTTATGTCCTTGTTATTTACTGAAAATTGAACAAGAACAGAATACGCTTTTAGCACCAAATAGTGTCTCTCCGAACGCAGCTATTGTATAGTATTTTGTTTTAAGGCTACAGTTA
>NW_022639661.1:276895-278452 GCF_010583005.1 Odontomachus brunneus | reverse complement strand
GGCTCACAGTTAGATGACGTTAGTTGTAGGTGTAATTTATTTTGACATCTGAAACTGGCTGCATTTTAGAGGTTAGACATTTGTCAACAAAATTCAGTGCGAAGAGATTCATTTAAGCGAGCAGTGCTATTTTTTCTTTTGATTAAATATGGAACGTGAATAACGTAAGTATGGAACGTAAGTTGTTTTTTCGACATGTGCTGTTTCATTACTTTGACTTGAAAAAAACTGCAGCTGCAGCTCATAAATTGCTTTTCAAAGCTTATGGCAATTACGCTCCATCGGAAACAACATGCCAAGTATGGTTTCAGCGATTTAAGAGTGGTGATTTTGATGTCAATGATTAAGAACGCTCAGGCCAACCGAAAAAGTTTGAAGACACCTATTTGCAAGCATTATTGGACGAAAACTCTACTCAAACGCTCCAAGAATTGTCTGCAGCATTAAATGTTACTCCGATGGCTGTTTCCAAACGTCTACATGCAATGGGAAAAATTCAAAAGGAGGGAAAATGGGTACCACACGAATTAACCGCAAATGCCATTGCGAATCGCTTAAACATCTCTATTTCTCTGCTCGCCAGGCAGAAAAAGAAGAGTTTTTTGTGGCGCATAGTGACTGGCGATGAAAAATGGATATACTTCGATAATCCTAAACGAAGAAAATCATGGGTAGACCCTGGCCAACCATCGACATCCACACCAAAGAGAAATATTCATGGCCACAAAGCAATGCTTTGCATTTGGTGGGATATGCACGGCGTCGTTTATTATGAGCTACTCAGACCGAACGAAAGTATCACGGGGGATCGATATCAATCACAATTAAACCGTCTGAATGAAGCATTGTTGGAAAAAAGGCCAGCAGTAGCCAGCAATCGACGTAAAGTCATGCTTTTGCACGACAACGCTCGACCACACGTTGCCAAAGCCGTCAAAGAAACACTGATGCAGCTCGAGTGGGAAGTTCTCCCGCACCCAGCGTATTCACCAGACTTAGCTCCTTCGGACTATTACTTGTTCCGGTCGATGCAGCACGGCTTGGTGGATACACACTTCAGAAATTACGAGGATGTGCGAAAATGGATCGACGAATGGATTGCATCAAAAGACCAATCGTTCTATCGTCGCGGAATCTACGCGTTGCCCGAAAGATGGGAAAAATGTATAGCTAGCGAGGGAAAATACTTCGATTAATGTATTTTTTGCTTTTGATGTCGAAATAAATGAGTTTTTTAAACAAAAAAACCGCAGGAACTAAGTTTAACCTAATACTAGGTGGTAAGTACCACCTAATACAATTAATGTGTCGCTTTTTCTCGCGGATTTGTGGCGGCAGCACAAATACACTGGCGAAACGTTACGTTAAGGGCGTGAAAGTTTTGGCGAGTTCCGGCGAAAGAGAAAAGAGTTAGGGTAAATATTATAGATATTATCATTTATATTAATATTAAATGCAAAGAACAAATACTGCGTCATTACTTACCGAACTCACGTGTCACCATGTTTGTGTCCGTTTTAGTGCTCGGTTTTCTGCATTCTTTTATATTTACTGTGC
>NW_022639661.1:276014-276398 GCF_010583005.1 Odontomachus brunneus | reverse complement strand
GGCTCACAGTTAGATGACGTTAGTTGTAGGTGTAATTTATTTTGACATCTGAAACTGGCTGCATTTTAGAGGTTAGACATTTGTCAACAAAATTCAGTGCGAAGAGATTCATTTAAGCGAGCAGTGCTATTTTTTCTTTTGATTAAATATGGAACGTGAATAACGTAAGTATGGAACGTAAGTTGTTTTTTCGACATGTGCTGTTTCATTACTTTGACTTGAAAAAAACTGCAGCTGCAGCTCATAAATTGCTTTTCAAAGCTTATGGCAATTACGCTCCATCGGAAACAACATGCCAAGTATGGTTTCAGCGATTTAAGAGTGGTGATTTTGATGTCAATGATTAAGAACGCTCAGGCCAACCGAAAAAGTTTGAAGACACCT
>NW_022639661.1:273233-276004 GCF_010583005.1 Odontomachus brunneus | reverse complement strand
TATATTTACTGTGCGTGTTTCTAATTGATTTATCGTAGCAGGTCGTAGTCTGAGCTTTTTGGGCATTAGTCTATTGAAAATACAGTAAACAAATTTACTTGATGATATGGATATCGTGTCAAACGACAAATACATTGTTTGCGGCTTTCCTAACGAGAACAATAAAATATCTATTGCGTACAAAGAGTGGATAATTTCTCAACTTGACGATGATGGTTTGCAAGGCATCATAGATCAAGGAACATAAATTCAATTAAAATGGCCGAAAAACTGTGTTATCAAGATGCATTCTGCAACTATGGATAAAGTATTAAGAAAAGCGGACTGGGAGGTTACTGTTGCAGTTATTTTGGCACATGATAGTAAGTAAATATTTTTTATTCTGTTATTTTAATGTAAGGACAGTGATAATCATTGTTGTATACACTACGATCCTATGTAATAAATTTTATGTGCAGCTTGGACAGAAATGACAGAAGTTGTCGCCAACTTTGAAAAGTATGGGGTCAAATGCATAACAAGAAGTGAACGAAAGAAGTATACAAAGAGAAGTTCTTCGGAGACGACAACAGCTCTACATCTGAGCAAGAAAATGAACCATTGCCGCTGCAGAGACCATTAAAACAGTTTAAGAACGAAAAGTAAAAGGTAAATGATATTCGTAATTGAATGCAAAGTACCTTCTTTCGTAATATTCTGATTCTACAATGTGTATTGTGACGTGGCAGCCGAAGGGCGCCCGTCACAAGGACGAGAGAGTTCCGTTCGCCTGATTTCGCGTATACCGGAAAAAGGGGGGGGGGGTGCATAGCACTCCCGGATATTTTGGTGATTAAAAACGACAGCTTTCCGCGGTCATATCGATCGAGCGTAGAGGGGGGTTGATTAGCGAAACGTATGCGGTTCTGCAAGTGGGATGGTCATCGCGCCCTACGAAAATGTGCCCCCAACTCTCCTCGTCGAACACGAAGGGCAGAGACTCCAGGACACCGAGGGAACCAGAAGAAAGAGGAAACGTTATCGGCCTCAAGGAAAGTCGCCGTTTAAATGGTAAGTGACAGTACTTTAACTCTCGTACATAAGAACGTGTTATCATTCCGATTTCGGCTGCCGCTGGCGATATTTGTTTACAGCACGCTGCTAGACGCGGGACGGAGAGGCAAGGAGACTCGCAACAGCTGGCAACAAAGCAGGTGGCACGGAAACACGGAGATCCCGGCGAGACAACAGAGAGAGAGGGAGAGGGAGAGAGAGAGAGAGAGAGAGAGGGGGGGGAGGTTCGCCGAGCAGAGAAAAAGCGAGAATAATGCGAGATCAAGAGACTTGCTCGTGATCGACGATAGTTTTTGCACACGACTCTCGTGACTTTCGAACATTGCGTTTTCTTTTGTGTACCGTACTCTCGTAAGACTCAGGACATACCGCACGGAAGTCCGAGTTTCCTGGAGTATCGCGATACTAGAGTGATCTCTCGAGGACAAGTATATCTCGCGGGACTCCTGGAGAGTGAGCGACCACGGTCCTGAACCTCCTAGCGGCGAAGCTCGGGCACAGAGCGGCGATATCGAGGCGGAGGCGAACAGCGAGAGGCGAGGCGAGCGACCCGGAGGGAAGACGAGGAAGAGTTCGACCAATTGTAAGACCTCCCATTCGTTTGCAATTATTATCGTTGTCGTGGAATTGTCGTCAGTAGTCTACCGCATGCCGAGTGGTCGCACGAACTTATTTGAGAGATCCAAATTAGGAGCACATTGATTAGCGAACGTATCGACACGAGCGAGATAGGGATAGCGCCCGGAATACGCCTGTACCGATATAATAAAGGATCTATACCGAAGTTTCGAGTGCCTTCTTTTCCCTCGGCTCCCAACCATAAAAGAATAAACCCAGCCCTACTCCGACTAAAATAAAAGAAGAGCTACCGGTCCCGTTCTGTCCCCGCGATATCAGAGACGGGCGGTAATTTAGAGATCTTGGCGAGTGAATATTAGTGAGGAGGTGCGGCCTTACCGCACCTGGCGCCCAACTAGCATTAACGAGCCCGAAACGAGATCCGGGGATCGCGGTAGTTTGTCGACGAGGCGGACAGACGACTGTCCGCCACTATTGATAATAAAAATCGTCACAGTATTAACATGAACAACTGTTTTTAGAAAATGTTCAATGCGCGGCAGGATACTTGGGCTAAGTGGAAGAAAATACAACGACCCGCTCCAGATGTAAGTGATGAATTATAGTGGAAATATAATTGTACAATAATGTACTTTTTTAACAAACATATTTTCTTTATGTTAGCATATCGATGAGATTCCTAATAATGAGAAAGTGACTAGTAAATTAGACACTTTAAATGAATTGAAACACCGCGTTTCATTACTGACAACAGAAAATAATTCTCTCCACAGCGAAAATATGATACTGCAAAAATATAAAGAGTTACTGGAAAGTAATTATATTGCTATCATCATAACACATTTTCATAAAAAAATAGATTTTATGTTATGTAACATTGAAATCAATATTAATTTATTATTGATTTGTATATACAGGGTGTTCAAAAAGTCCCGGACCGGTGAAATATCTCGAAAACTAAGCATTTTAGAAAAAAATGTTTCAGGTAAAAGTTGTGGCGTTTAAAAAGATGTATTTACTGATCACATCAGTTTGACCTTGGGTTGCGTAGCGAAGGTCAGGTCAAGGTCACATTAATTTTTTTAAATGGAACACCCCATTTTTCATTGCATATTCTTATAGCACATCTCGAGAGCTTT
>NW_022639661.1:267415-273223 GCF_010583005.1 Odontomachus brunneus | reverse complement strand
TGTTCCATTTAAAAAAATTAATGTGACCTTGACCTGACCTTCGCTACGCAACCCAAGGTCAAACTGATGTGATCAGTAAATACATCTTTTTAAACGCCACAACTTTTATCTGAAACATTTTTTTCTAAAATGCTTAGTTTTCGAGATATTTCACCGGTCTGGGACTTTTTGAACACCCTGTATAGGTTTCCCAGAAGTAGTGAGAAACATTAATGTCATTAAACGTGACATTAAATATATTAAAACAGAAATTAATGCTCTTAAAAAAGGAGAGACTGAAGTTGACATTATAACTTCAAAAACAACTTGCAAGCCGATCGAAGAAAGTCACGTTCCCATCAAGGTGCGGCAAAAGCAAAATGATATCAATACATTAACATGCGATGAATCCCAGGTTTGTTCTATAAGTAGTTCTATACATAGGATTTTAGATTTATTATAATTATTAACCATCTATTTCTGATTAACCGTATTAAAAAACCATTTTTAATTTTTGATAATGATTGGAGTCACTTGATTTCACAGATGATGATTGAAGTCGGCAATGCTAGTTCGGACATATTTGTAAGACTTCATATTCTGTGTATATGTAACATCTTGTAACTATAATGAGTCAAACATAACTTTTTATAGGTTTCCAAGTCATTTGAAGAAAACACTGATAAGACGACACAGTTACAATTACCGAGGTTAGTGTATGTACACATATCATTATACACAGTCATGTATGTATTTCATGACTGTGTATAATGATCTGCTCAAATCATTTCTGTTTGTAGCTTTTTTATGCTTAAAAGCTACGTTAATTTTTAATAACCTTAATTTTTTCTTTAGTCTAATATTCTTGAAGCGGCATCCAAAAAATTCGAGCTGTTTTCCACTAGAGTCGCTAAATGCGACCATTCCAATGCAGCTCGCCTTACGAGCGACCTGCTGTCGGTAGTTTTTCCCAAACAGGAGTTAGCAATATCTTCTCTGACTGGTAAAGTCAGCCACTTTCAAATCCAACAAGGTGTTGCTGATGAAGTGCCAAATGTTGCCGACAGGGATAATGGTAATGCAGGGGGAGAGGGAGAAGGAGAAACTAATTAAATTATTTTATAGTTATACGTCATATTTTGTTGACTTTATTCGTTTTATATTACGTAGCTTTAAAACGTTAATGTATATGACATGTATTAAAATAAATAATTAACGTGCAATTGAAATATCCTTTAATACACTTTTATTTTGTATATTACAATATGTCACAATTTTAATTCGATGTCTAACGTATGAATTAACGGAATGAAAATAAATTCGTTGTGATATGGTATATAAAACAACTTACATTTTATCTCGCTTAACTGATACAATTTCGCGTCGCGGAAATCGCATACGTATTTTGTATGCCCTTCAGAATTTTTATTAAGTATACCTTTTGAAGCGAAAATATTCAAACGGGATGATGCAAAAGGTTTTGTAAAGAAATCGTACTTGCTTTTAAGACTAACACCGTACACGTGGATTGCATTCTCAAAATAAGTTGCATTTTTCATCGATACAATCTCTTCATTATTTGTTAAGAAATATCTATTTTTATTATCGCATAAAACAAAATCATTTGTTAAATTTAGCTGCTTATAAACGTTTGTACACGTTGGCACCTCATGTATACCATTGATAGTTTCATTTGCAACATTTATGTTACAATGACTTGTACTTTTTGATGACCAATTCATTGTTGACAATTCAAGAATTCGCCGACTAATTTGACTGAGTGGCAGATTACCACTATGAACTAATCTCTTTATGTGTCCGAGATAATTTTCGAACGGATATGAGCTGATTCCAGGTAAAGGACCAAACTTTTTTACGTCATCTATCACATGACAAATATTATGCACATTACTGCTTATAGAATCTATTCCGTAGATGTCTATAAATTTCTCAATATAATCGTTTAATAAAATTTCAGCAATACTTAAATATTTAGAATAATATTTGCATGAAAGAATCGTAATTGCGCTACTGAGGTTTAGAAAATGTTCATAACTTTCTGATGATAACAAATTTGTTAAAAGTACGGGACCAAGATATAACAAAAGAACTCGATATTCCGCACCTTTCCAAAATTTCAGGTGTTTTAGCGAACGTATAGCTCGATGAATATCCATCGGTTTTGTTTCATTACATGCTTTTAGCATTTCTGATAATTCATCGGCTTGAGTATTTGATAATTTTGTCCGGAAATTATAACTTCCTTCGCGCCATCCATATAAACATCTACGCATGATACCTGTATACAAATATTTTATTACGTCACAAAAAATTAAAAAATAACAGTTTAAGAGAGAGAGAGAGAGAGAGAGGCCAGGACTATAATAAAAAATTTAAAACATACCTAAATCGAATAGATGTAACGAGTCTGCGACTACAAAGTCTTCGACCATATCAATCGGTAAAGCTGTCAAAGGCGTGTCTTCCTTGTGATGACCTTCATCCGTTTTATTGCGAAAATTTTCATTAGTCCTTCGAAGACAATTAAATCTTGGGTAGCTCATGTGACGTCCCTTCTTATCCCATTCTCTAACCACTGTACATTTGCAACTCCCATATTCAGCATTACAAGCTGGTGTTCCTATATTGAATAATATACATAATACATTTTGAATAATATACATATACGCATTATAGTTCATAAAACGCATTTATCACATATAATATTAAACATTATTTATATTAATTTAGTACCTTTAATATAACTTCTTGCTTGTGTATCGCAAATAAAGCACTTTACTTCGACAGTCACTTTGTGTCCATTTATAAATAATCCATCTCTAAGGATTTCATTTCATTCATTCACAAACTGTTTGAAATACAACTGAAGTGGAGGCTTGCTTTCACCATAATAAACTGCTGCAACTATTGGTTGTAAATTAAAATTTTCAACAATGAATGATATCGGCCGAAATTGGTATAACGAACTATTGAACGGTGACATTCCATCAATGTTGAAAAGTAATTTAATACTTCTTGGCTGTTGAATATTACACTTTGACAGCGTTGATAGCAAATTGTTTTTGATACCATTATACCAAAATTTTCCTGATCCCATTTCTGCAATTGTTGTTATGCTGGGAGTTTTTAAAAGGGTTCTACCGTCCTTTGGCAGTTCCGCCATGTCATGACTCCTTAATATTTTTAATAAGTCAGTAAGTGATGCCAATGTCAATGAATGTGATTGCCCAATTATGAAGTTCGGTTATCAATGTAACTTTATCTTGTATTCTATTTTCTTTGTTTATATCGAACTCATCTTCTTCAGGAAAGACATCAAATCCTAACAATTCGTGATAAATTAACGGCGAATTACACATGTCATTTACGGGGACATCTAAATGTTGTGATATTGCACTTATGTTTTCACTTTTACTATCATTATTAATTATTCCTGCAACATCACGATTGGTGGAAACAATTATTCTTGTATTATTTATACTAGTTCCACTGTTTTTCTTTGCATGTCTATAGAAACTTGTTGTTAAGCGGTATGGTTTATATTCGCCTCTCCTCGGCATCTTTACTTTTGAAGCAGCAAGAGCAAACGCAGTGAATTATACCCGTTGTCAAAAGACGCAGCTATTACAGGTTTTATTCACATCGTAGGTTATGTTGATTTCCAGATGCTTAGTAAAATAACTAACTTTGAGGGCAATTCTGTGAGACATTTCGTCCTATCCTCGCTCCAAATTCTCTATAAGTCATATTCCGCGGTAATTTCGACTTTGAAGTTAGCTTCTAGCACAGCCGTGAGGTTACTTTACGCCTTAAATATTCCTTATTTGCCCGAGTTGCATATATAGGGCTTACATTTCGTAAAAATTACGTAATTTTGACTAATTAAGTAATATCGCCTACATGGTCGAAATAAAGTAATCCAAGCAGGTCATCTTCTTTTAAACGAGACTCTAATATTGACTTATAAGTTTAATCGACTTTGAAGATTTATCTTTGGTTAAAATTTGGTAATTTGTAACTTAATATTTAACTTTAAAGTTACAAAGCTTTCATAGGCATTTTGTAGGTTAAAATTGTGTAATATTTGACCTGTACAATGAACTTGCAACGCTATTTGATTTTTTAGATATTTTTTAGATAAAAAATTAGTAAATTTTCACTTAATTAAGGCAATTTGACTTTGGTTTGGTCAATATGCCAACCTTTGCTGCTTGGGTACCTCTTTATCATAAATAAATGCTGCACGTTTTTATTATTAAAACGTTTTTATTATTTATTATTCAAAATTTTTATTTTATTTTATGAGTTTATATTGTGACCGTTTTTCGTTAGTTGTACGCGAGAATACGGCCAAAACTTCGTCTCCGCCGTTGCGGCGACGGCCGAGCTTGCCGGCAGCTCTCCAAAAAAAATATCTGACTCGATAGAGCGGCGGGGTTCGTGTGTCGACACGCGACCTTCCTTCGCGCGACACGGGAGGAACAGGCGACAGAGTCGGAGGAATCACCAATGAACACACGTACGGTTTAACATTACGCTGTATTTAACAAAAAAACAACAAAGAAAGGTTTTACAAAAGACGCGGTGCGGGCTCCGAGTCGCGTAGTCGCGAAGCCATTCGGCAGCTGGATCCGTAGTCGAGGATCCGTCTGCCTCGCGGAGTTCGGACGGCACGAGGCTCGCGAAATTCTATCGTTACACGCTAATTGCTGAATTGGACGCCAGCCGGGTACGTCCCGGCCCTAATTGTCACGTCGCGAACCGCGTTTTTCTCGCCACTCTCGGAGACCCGCACTTCCTACGAATGATCGCGAGTCGTCATAATTTTCACGCAATTGCTCGCCGTACTGTGCGGTCGCGAACGCGGTGAAGCGGCAGCAGGCAGCGCGGTAAGGACGGCTATTCTCTCGCGGGCTCCGAATCTGAGCCCGCGATCGCGAGGTCAAACGGGTCGTCAAGGATGGCGACGAACCCTTCCGGCTACCGTCGTGAAGCGACGGCAACCATCCCGGTCTTTCGGCGCTCGGGCTGAACGACAGGTGGAAAACAGCTCACCAAATATCCCTCGTTGGGCTCGCTCCTCGTTCTTCGTCCGCTAGCTCGCTCGTTCGCAGACTCGTTCGCTCGCTCGCAGGATCGTTCGCAGCACTCGCGTCGCTCGCTATCCGCACAGTGACGAATTTCTCCGCGAGCGCGAGGCTCCCTAGGCTCGCGGTCTCAGCCGCCGATCGCCGCTAGGTTCTATTGGTCCTGCGGGAATGTACAGCTCTAGCGCGGGCGCCTTACCGCGCGACACCGCCGAATTCTCTGACTCCTCGTCGACGGGATCCTGTGCCCGACGGCATCATTAACTGGCGTGGGCGCTCAGGTGGCTGCCGGAAGTTCTTGGTATCCCAGGGCGTCCCCCGGGATCTGGTCCTTAAGGTCCAGCCCTTCCAGGCGCCCCGCGGCAAGTTAATTGGGGCCCCCGCCGCTTATGTTAGCGAGGGGTGGATCCTGCCCCGTTGGCTCGTCGTCCGCTTCAAGTCCGCCGTCGCCTCGCTCCGATAGATGCACTCTGTCACACTCGTCACAACCCGAACACACAATTAAAACAAACAAAAAAAAAAATTACAACAACGCGATCTCGCACGCAAAAGCGGGCGAGACCAAATTCTTCGCCGCCGCCCTCCCCGCGGGAGAAGCGGGCGCGAGCACAGCTCTCCTCGTCTCCCGGCAAAATCGGTGACGGCGAAATCGCCACGTTACAATACACACACACACACACACACACACACACACACACACACACACACACACACACACACA
>NW_022639661.1:266656-267313 GCF_010583005.1 Odontomachus brunneus | reverse complement strand
ATATATATATATATATATATATATATATATATATATATATATATACAGAGTGTCCTAAAACCATTGGAATTGCGCTTAATGGTAGATTCCTTACAATATTTTAAGAAGAAAATTCTAATACAAAAATGGCAAGGCTATAATAGCTTCTAAACCGGAAGCGATTACATTTAACGAATGGCAGGGCTGAGATTTCGCGCGCTTAGGTACGGGAAAATGACAAATGCAAAAAGTGCTCCTATTAATAGGGCGCTCTTTTTATGATATTATTATTATATAAATTTGCAATATGTTTTCGCTTCTCTATGTATTGCATATTAATACATTTTTTCACAAATAAAAGATGTAAAAACTAAAGGCATATAAAAATAATTCAAGTAAAAATTTGCATATTTCAACTTGAGCTGTCAAAGTCATCGATTAACATTACCATGAAGGTGTCTATGCTATACTGTGCTAGACAAATAAATTGTAATAGAATTAATAGCTGTTTATTTATATGTTTTATTTTAGAACATTGTTATTGTATTTTAGAACATTTTTGAATGTTCGTAACGAAATACAAATTGCAATGGTTTTAATAAAAATTAATTTAAACAATAATTATAATTCAAACGTATTTAATAAACCTTAATTTAACACACCTTAAAAAATTAACAT
>NW_022639661.1:266196-266646 GCF_010583005.1 Odontomachus brunneus | reverse complement strand
TATATATATATATATATATATATATATATATATATATATACAGAGTGTCCTAAAACCATTGGAATTGCGCTTAATGGTAGATTCCTTACAATATTTTAAGAAGAAAATTCTAATACAAAAATGGCAAGGCTATAATAGCTTCTAAACCGGAAGCGATTACATTTAACGAATGGCAGGGCTGAGATTTCGCGCGCTTAGGTACGGGAAAATGACAAATGCAAAAAGTGCTCCTATTAATAGGGCGCTCTTTTTATGATATTATTATTATATAAATTTGCAATATGTTTTCGCTTCTCTATGTATTGCATATTAATACATTTTTTCACAAATAAAAGATGTAAAAACTAAAGGCATATAAAAATAATTCAAGTAAAAATTTGCATATTTCAACTTGAGCTGTCAAAGTCATCGATTAACATTACCATGAAGGTGTCTATGCTATACTGTGCT
>NW_022639661.1:265981-266186 GCF_010583005.1 Odontomachus brunneus | reverse complement strand
CTCTCGGAGACCCGCACTTCCTACGAATGATCGCGAGTCGTCATAATTTTCACGCAATTGCTCGCCGTACTGTGCGGTCGCGAACGCGGTGAAGCGGCAGCAGGCAGCGCGGTAAGGACGGCTATTCTCTCGCGGGCTCCGAATCTGAGCCCGCGATCGCGAGGTCAAACGGGTCGTCAAGGATGGCGACGAACCCTTCCGGCTA
>NW_022639661.1:263429-265971 GCF_010583005.1 Odontomachus brunneus | reverse complement strand
TGCAATTTGTATTTCGTTACGAACATTCCAAAATGTTCTAAAATACAAAACATACAGCTATTAATTCTATTACAATTTATTTGTCTCGCACAGTATAGCATAGACACCTTCATGGAAATGTTAATCGATGACTTTGACAGCTCAAGTTAAGATATCCAAATTTTTACTTGAATTATTTTTGATATGCCTTTAGTTTTTACATCTTTTATTTGTGAAAAAATGTATTAATATGCAATACATAGAGAAGCGAAAACATATTGCAAATTTATATGACAATAATATCATAAAAAGAGCGCCCCATTAATAGGAGCACTTTTTACATTTGTCATTTTTCCGTACCTGAGCGCGCGAAATCTCAGCCCTGCCATTCGTTAAATGTAATCGCTTCCGGTTTAAAAGCTATTATAGCCTCGACATTTTTGTATTAGAATTTTCTTCTTAAAATATTGTAAGGAATCTACCATTAAGAGCAATTCCGATGGTTTTAGGACATCCTGTATAATTTTTAATTTATAACAGACCTTATTAGCAGTATAAATGGTATAAAGAATATAATAGAGCGTTATATATATGTAAAAACACGATGTAAAATATATAATTATACGAATATAGAGATCCAATCGAATCATATTCTATTACATCAGTTGCCAGAAAAATTAGAAAAATCATATACTTTACAAGAATTAATAGAATATAATTTTACAAGTTGGACAAATAGTGGAAAAATATGTACTCATTGTGGAGAAAACACAGTAATTGAAAAACAAGAGATAATAACAACAAAAAATATGTTTATTTTAAAATTATGGTTATTTAAAACCGCTAATAACAAAATGTTTAAAATTCCAAATTTAAAAATTAAAGGTGTCAAATTTACATCAAAAGTACGTATAGGCGCAGATATATATAAATTATTATCGCAATTTTCCACAATGGTAAAAGTATAACTAATAAACATTATACAAGTGTTGTGCGTAATAAGCACACAGAATGGATTTCAATTAATGATTCCACAATAAAAAATCCAGTTGGCCACGAAATTCTAAGGATGTATACATTTCCTTTGTTGAAAAGTTGCTGAAAAGTTGCTGAATAAATAATATAAAGGATTGTACCTGAATAATCTACATAAAAAGCAATGAGATCATAACAAGCAGTCTTTACAAAAGAAATAAAAAGATGCCGAATACGTATAAAAAAAGTACCAAATAAAAAATACCAAAACAAAAATTACCAAACAAGAAAAATCAATACAAAAATTATTAAAACAAAAACTATATAACAAAAAGTACATGTTAACTTAAACAAAGATGTTTTAAATTAATTATATTAAAAAAAGAAGTGAAATCAATATAATTAACCAAGTACGTATATGTATGTATTTATTACACAAGTAATTGTATGATTTGTAACTCTATTTTGCGTTCCGTGCGGGATAAGCTGCGAGTCGGTGTGGTCCGGATTCGAGCAGATGTCAATAATCGTGAAGACAGTGGGATGGATAGTATAATAATATATATTGTCGATTAGATGGCTATTTACAATGCGTATGTACAGGTTGAGTCGGCGCCGTTGGCTTCGCGCGCGGGTTTTTGTGTTCGCGCGTGTTGATGTCTGCTGCGGCCGCGCTCGGCTGTAGGACCGCTGGCGGGCGCGGGACGCGGGCGGTCGTGTGACGCGTCGATCGTGTTGTGCTTGCGGCACGATGTTGACGTTTGGATCTTTAATTTTTGGTCGCGCGAAGAGAGCCGTTACTTGACGACTAACACGGCTCTGCTGGCGTGATGCGTCGGATTTGGCGTTGCGGTTGTGCGCTACGATGCGGTGCCGCGGGGATCGGTTTCCCCGAGGCGGCGGTGCGGCTTCGCGGGATCGACCTTACGAATCGAGTAAGGTGACGGATCGGTACGCGAGGATGTAGGCTTTACGAATCCGACACGTCTCCGCGAGTGTCGACTCTACGAATCCAACGAGTCGACGGAGCGGTAGCCGGTACGGATTTAATAAGTCTACGTGGATGTCGGCTTTACGAATCCAACAAGCCGACGGAGCGGTAATCAAGGATGTAGACTTTACGTATCCAATAAGTCTACGCGGATGTCGACTTTACGAATCCAATAAGTCGACGGAGCGGTATCGAGGAATGTCGACTTTACGTATCCAACAAGTCGACGGAGCGGTGACGAGGAAGGTCTAGGAAACGGTGTTCTAGTTAGCGGTGTTCGCGAGGTGCTATTGCTGTTGGAGTCTGAGCTCTGTTCAGCGGAGTGCCTCTGAAGACTGCTCTCTCCTGAGCTTCTCGTGCGGTCTTTTATACTACTTTTAACATGACATTATGTTGTGATCTTTGCGGTCGGTCGCTGATGTTTACATCGGTTTGTCGCGTATTCGATTTCGTGACGAGTCGTTTGATTATCGTTAATCCGGTTCTTGTTCTATTTGTTTTGCGAACGGCTCGTTACAAATTGTATGATAAATATCAATAATACAAAAAATATTAAAACAAAAAATACCAAAAAAAAGACAAAACGAAAAGTACATA
>NW_022639661.1:261538-263419 GCF_010583005.1 Odontomachus brunneus | reverse complement strand
CACCCAACCATTGATCAGTGAATAGATCTTTTTCCTTTATATCAATGAAAAGACAGTTTTACAAACATAAGGATCTTTTAAACAACGTTTTATAAAAGAAAAAAAGACGCCGAATATTAAAGAAAAGTATCAAATAAAAAATACCATTACAAAAAATACCAAACAAAAACTATAAAACTATAAAACTATAAAACTATAAAACTATAAAACGAAAAATACATATTAACTTAAACAAAGTGCAGATGTTTTAAATATTCAAAAAAGAAGTGAGATCAATATAATTAACCAAGTACGTATATGTAAGTATTTATTACACAGCTAATTGTGTGATAAATATCTATATTGTAATGTTCAGATATTTTAAATAAGAAACGTAAAAGTAATATACGTACTTGGTTAATTATTAGGTGGTAAACTTAGTTCCTGCGGCTCACAGTTAGATGACGTTAGTTGTAGGTGTAATTTATTTTGACATCTGAAACTGGCTGCATTTTAGAGGTTAGACATTTGTCAATAAAATTCAGTGCGAAGAGATTCATTTAAGCGAGCAGTGCTATTTTTTCTTTTGATTAAATATGGAACGTGATAAGTTGTTTTTTCGACATGTGCTGCTTCATTACTTTGACTTGAAAAAAACTGCAGCTGCAGCTCATAAATTGCTTTTCGAAGCTTATGGCAATTATGCTCCATCGGAAAGAACATGCCAAGTATGGTTTCAGCGATTTAAGAGTGGTGATTTTGATGTCAATGATAAAGAACGCTCAGGCCAACCGAAAAAGTTTGAAGACACCGATTTGCAGGCATTATTGGACGAAAACTCTACTCAAACGCTCCAAGAATTGTCTGCAGCATTAAATGTTACTCCGATGGCTGTTTCCAAACGTCTACATGCAATGGGAAAAATTCAAAAGGAGGGAAAATGGGTACCACACGAATTAACCGCAAATGCCATTGCGAATCGCTTAAACATCTCTATTTCTCTGCTCGCCAGGCAGAAAAAGAAGAGTTTTTTGTGGCGCATAGTGACTGGCGATGAAAAATGGATATACTTCGATAATCATAAACAAAGAAAATCATGGGTGGACCCTGGCCAACCATCGACATTCACACCAAAGAGAAATATTCATGGCCACAAAGCAATGCTTTGCATTTGGTGGGATATGCACGGCGTCGTTTATTATGAGCTACTCAGACCGAACGAAAGTATCACGGGGGATCGATATCAATCACAATTAAACCGTCTGAATGAAGCATTGTTGGAAAAAAGGCCAGCAGTAGCTAGCAATCGACGTAAAGTCATGCTTTTGCACGACAACGCTCGACCACACGTTGCCAAAGCCGTCAAAGAAACACTGATGCAGCTCGAGTGGGAAGTTCTCCCGCACCCAGCGTATTTACCAGTCTTAGCTCCTTCGGACTATTACTTGTTCCGGTCGATGCAGCATGGCCTGGTGGATACACACTTCAGAAATTACGAGGATGTGCGAAAATGGATCGACGAATGGATTGCATCAAAAGACCAATCGTTCTATCGTCGCGGAATCTACGCGTTGCCCGAAAGATAGGAAAATTGTATAGCTAGCGAGGGAAAATACTTCGATTAATGTATTTTTTGCTTTTGAAATAAATGTGTTTTTTAAACAAAAAAACCGCAGGAACTAAGTTTACCACATAATATATTGATCCCACTTCTTTTTTGAATATTTAAAACACCTACACTTTGTTTAAGTTAACATGTACTTTTCATTTTGACTTTTTTTAATTATTTTTTGTTTTAGTATTTTTTGTATAATTGATATTTATCACACAATTACTTGTGTAATAAATACATGCGTATACGTACTTGGTTAATTATATTGATTACACTTCTTTTTTTAATAT
>NW_022639661.1:261371-261528 GCF_010583005.1 Odontomachus brunneus | reverse complement strand
GGAGAAAACACAGTAATTGAAAAACAAGAGATAATAACAACAAAAAATATGTTTATTTTAAAATTATGGTTATTTAAAACCGCTAATAACAAAATGTTTAAAATTCCAAATTTAAAAATTAAAGGTGTCAAATTTACATCAAAAGTACGTATAGGCG
>NW_022639661.1:260759-261361 GCF_010583005.1 Odontomachus brunneus | reverse complement strand
TAATTTAAAACATCTGCATTTTGTTTAAGTTAACATGTACTTTTTGTTATGTAGTTTTGTTTTGATAATTTTTGTATTAGTTTTTCTTGTTTGGTACTTTTTGTTTTGGTATTTTTTATTTGGTACTTTTTCATTTGGTACTTTTTTATACGTATTTATATATTCCTAATTTTCTCATATGTCATAAACCACTTGGTATCCAAGGTTGTCATACTCCAAACTTTTGTGAATCCTCCTGCGATAATTTCGATCCTAAGAGGTACACCACCGGTCACCCATTCATGCCCTGACTCCGTTAAAGTGTTGCTTTACCTGACGATCGAACGGCACGCGGTGATTCCCGATGACTCTAACGATATTCTTACGATTTATGCTTATATAACATATCATTATAGTGTTCACAGTATATTATAACATACCTAGCAAGCACCAAATAATAGATATATAATTTTTACTTGATGTTTGACGGATAATTTGCTAATAGATATTGAAACAATGCAACAATATTCAATATGCGATGAATATTTATGTAGTATAGTGAATCAGTGATAATTACTTTTAAATTTTTAACAGAGTGTTATAATAATTAATTCAAACAAAAA
>NW_022639661.1:260415-260749 GCF_010583005.1 Odontomachus brunneus | reverse complement strand
GTAATAAGCACACAGAATGGATTTCAATTAATGATTCCACAATAAAAAATCCAGTTGGCCACGAAATTCTAAGGATGTATACATTTCCTTTGTTGAAAAGTTGCTGAAAAGTTGCTGAATAAATAATATAAAGGATTGTACCTGAATAATCTACATAAAAAGCAATGAGATCATAACAAGCAGTCTTTACAAAAGAAATAAAAAGATGCCGAATACGTATAAAAAAAGTACCAAATAAAAAATACCAAAACAAAAATTACCAAACAAGAAAAATCAATACAAAAATTATTAAAACAAAAACTATATAACAAAAAGTACATGTTAACTTAAACAA
>NW_022639661.1:259894-260405 GCF_010583005.1 Odontomachus brunneus | reverse complement strand
ATCCAAGAAAATCCAAATTAAACAAATCGAATTACTAAATTTTGAAAAAACTTTTAAAAAATATTACTTAAAACAATAATGTTGTTTCATCAAATGGAATGGTTTCCTTGAACGAAATAAAAGTTTTTATTTTCATCATTTAAAAAAATGATATTTCGTTTAAGAATATAATATTTTAATGAAATAAATAAATCACAAAATTAAAAAAAGTACGAATATTAAATCTAAAGAAAATGTTTCCTCCGAAAAACGGTATAAGAAGTATAAAAAATATGCAAATAAGACAAATTCTAGTATTAATAACTGCCACTAACAAGTACTATTCTAAGTAATATTTTATAAGCATTATTGTGCTTATATGTGAAACGTAACTGAATTTGAAATACAAATAACAAAAATAACTAATAAATAAGTAAAAAATATTATATTATATTCGTAATATTTTTGAAATATTGCTGCAGTATTGCTAAAGTAACATTGCAAATTAAGGTCACTGTAATGTCTCTGCAAT
>NW_022639661.1:258935-259884 GCF_010583005.1 Odontomachus brunneus | reverse complement strand
GACTCCGGCGAGCGAAATCCGGCACGCAGAAAAACGAAACGTTACAAATTCAATATTAGAAAATAATTCCTTTAGATTTATAAAATGATTTATTTGTATTTTATTTACTTTTAAACCAAGCTAATATTTATTTAAATATAGTTTTTACGTTAAAAAAACTAATTTTTTTCTTGTAAGAAAATTATTTGCTTATTCTTATTTATAAATATTATAAATCAAAGAAATCACTTTTTATTTAAAAATTCATAATTTTACAGCTTATTTTACAAATTTAAAAAATATTTCTTTATATTTATTACATATTTTTTAAAATATAACAAATATTTTTTTAATTTAAGAAATTATATTTAGCACAATATATTTCTTTGATTTAAAGACTTCTTTTTTAGTGTACATTACTAATTTAAATTTCGATTTTCTTATTTCTTCATGAATTTAATAAATAATTATATTTTTTTTCATGTGTAATATTTATAGAAATATTTACAAAATATTACTACAAAGTAATTTTTTGTTCACAATAAATCTTATATAAAATATTTAGATATTCAGTCCATATTTTAATAATATTTTGAATAAAGATTTTCTTACTTTTTTCTCTCTCTCTCTCTCTCTCTTTATGTATATAAACAAATATTTATAAAATATTTATATATTTAAAAAAAATAATTCGAAATAAATATTTATAAATATTTATCATTAATATTATGTGCTGTCTGGGTTAATACTTTAAATCTTGACAGTACTTTACGTAAGTATTTCATCACTTAGCGAAGTATTATATATTAGTATTTAAATATTGATAATGCTCTGCGTAAGTATTTTATCATTGAACAAAGTATTGTATGTCAATATTTAAGTATTGAAATTACTTATAAGGTAGTATTTGTAACACTAAACACTGAAATACTTGAGCATTGAGAACTGTACTTGAATCACAGAATATTAC
>NW_022639661.1:245363-258925 GCF_010583005.1 Odontomachus brunneus | reverse complement strand
TTGCCCGATTCAACCGGCGTCCCCGCTTTCCTGCAAAACACGCGACGACCGAGTTGCCCGATTCAACCGATCGCCGTTCCTAACTCCTGGAGACGCCCGCGTTGCCCGATTCAACCGGCGTCTTCGCTTCCTGCGACCGCGCCCCGCGGGCCCCCCCAGTCGTGCCAGCTGCCCCAATAGGCGCCACGGCTACCATCCGCCCCTGCTCATATCAAATGTAAATATTTCAGTGTAAATAGTACTTTGTAGTTGGTGTCGCCAATAAATCTAAGTTGTAAATAGCGCACTCACTCTCGCACACTCTCTCATCTCCTCTCACACGGATCCGGACTCCGGCGAGCGAAATCCGGCACGCAGAAAAACGAAACGTTACAAATTCAATATTAGAAAATAATTCCTTTAGATTTATAAAATGATTTATTTGTATTTTATTTACTTTTAAACCAAGCTAATATTTATTTAAATATAGTTTTTACGTTAAAAAAACTAATTTTTTTCTTGTAAGAAAATTATTTGCTTATTCTTATTTATAAATATTATAAATCAAAGAAATCACTTTTTATTTAAAAATTCATAATTTTACAGCTTATTTTACAAATTTAAAAAATATTTCTTTATATTTATTACATATTTTTTAAAATATAACAAATATTTTTTTAATTTAAGAAATTATATTTAGCACAATATATTTCTTTGATTTAAAGACTTCTTTTTTAGTGTACATTACTAATTTAAATTTCGATTTTCTTATTTCTTCATGAATTTAATAAATAATTATATTTTTTTTCATGTGTAATATTTATAGAAATATTTACAAAATATTACTACAAAGTAATTTTTTGTTCACAATAAATCTTATATAAAATATTTAGATATTCAGTCCATATTTTAATAATATTTTGAATAAAGATTTTCTTACTTTTTTCTCTCTCTCTCTCTCTCTCTTTATGTATATAAACAAATATTTATAAAATATTTATATATTTAAAAAAAATAATTCGAAATAAATATTTATAAATATTTATCATTAATATTATGTGCTGTCTGGGTTAATACTTTAAATCTTGACAGTACTTTACGTAAGTATTTCATCACTTAGCGAAGTATTATATATTAGTATTTAAATATTGATAATGCTCTGCGTAAGTATTTTATCATTGAACAAAGTATTGTATGTCAATATTTAAGTATTGAAATTACTTATAAGGTAGTATTTGTAACACTAAACACTGAAATACTTGAGCATTGAGAACTGTACTTGAATCACAGAATATTACTAAACACTTTTAATACTAAAAATAAGTAATTAATCAATGATTTTCAGTATGATATTTCTGTAAGAGAAGGAGATGTCGGAGTGTCTGTAAAACTATAATCGCTTTTACTGAACTGATCGGAAAGCGCTTGTGCACGCTTAAAGTACTCATTGAAACACACTGCGCAGATATAATCTTTTAATCGAAATCGAAAAAAAATTTTTAAATTAACTGTTTGCTAACACAATTCGTAGGTTATACAAAATTCCTTTGACGCATTTAAAGAAAAGAAAATATCTTCGCGGTACAAAATGTTCTAAAGAATAACATCCAATCTTCAGAAATAGGTTTAAAAGTTTTAGAAAAGTACAATTTGTCATGAAAAATTGCTATTACTTATTGCTAAAATGTAGATAAAACAGAGTAGTTTAGACGTGCATAATAGTTTACGGATACTGCGCTAGCAGTGCTAGTGCTACATTGGTCGTTATGGATACGTTTGAGACGAGGCCGCTAGCTTTGTGTATGAATGGTTATGTACGCGGTCAGCTCTGAGTTTTACTTCATTTATCTCTTTCGTATTTTTCTCCTTGAGTCGGTGCCAGCTTTCCCTGTTTTCCCTGCTTCCCCTATCCTTATAGAAATATTATACTAAGAATCACTGATAATTATTTATTTTCAGTATTAAAAATACTGGATAATAAGTAATTATCAATGATTCTTAGTATGATATTTCTATAAGAGTATACTGTGGACACAACAACAGGCAAGCCTCAATTAGCCTTAGAAAATAGAAAGGCATAGTGAAAAGGAGGGAGATCCGGAGTCCTCCCGGACTTCCGTTATATTCTCAAGTGCATCATATGAAAACTACGAACCTGAAGTTCTAGATGAACGAATGGTGACAAAGGTTTTTAGTCCGAATCGAGACATGATGAAATCAAGAAATAAGAAGAGGAACTACGAAGAGATCAGTAGTGATTCGGCGAGGGAGGATATGGTGGACAAGATGGCTGACCAACCTTCCGCCAAAAATCCTACAAAAAAATACATTTCCGCTGACAAGAATATTAACGTTAACATTATAAATGAGGTTTTCAATCTGACTGTTGAGAATTTCACGATCGGCCCCGCCTCCATCGGCGTCATCGCTGCTACAACATTCGACTCGCAATGTAAGCCTCCATTCTGTACACTTATAACATATAAGGGTAACGAGATGTATCAACCTGCTCGGAGATATTCGGCTCTTGAACTTGCCAGAAAACTGTATAAATTAAATATCAAGTATAGGGTGTGCTCTCCGCAAGGGAAAAATTGCTGGAAAATTATCTTCGCATCTAGAGCCGAAGCTAATAATGCACTAAAGAATCCACTTCTTAAGGAAGCGAACCTTCAGATCTTCGTCCCTAAGAACATGATCTCCAGGAAGGGGATTATTAGAGGAATCCCCCTGGACGTGTCGGTTGAAGAAGTCATCAATATAATTAACTCGGATAATAAAAAGATCAGGAGAATCAATGCATTCAGGCTAAAAAGAAAGGACAAAAACACCGGTCAATGGATCAATTCGCAGACGATATGTGTGAAATTCAAAGGATAAGATCTGCCGGATTACGTGTACATCTGGAGAACCAGGATTTATGTCTCCCCATATATCCCTGCGGTAAGACTTTGCTATAAATGTGGCCGCATGGATCACATTTCAAAGACTTGTATTTCCAAAGATAGATGCCTTACCTGCTCAGATGATCACATAATAACCAAGAATACTCCATGTCTAGCTGATAAAAAATGCATCAATTGTGCTGGTCCTTACGACACGAGAGACAGGAATTGTCCCATCTTTAGAAAACAAGTAATTATCAAAACCATTGCTTTGGACAACGTTACCTTCGCAGAGGCAAGGAAAAAGACCAGTAGGATAAATCTAAACAGGATTTCCACTATCTGTAACAAGAAACCGCTTAAAACACTAAAGGAATTTCCTAAACTACCTGCATCACTAGAGGATAGTAGGACTTTGGTGATACCGAAGTGACTCCTCCTACATATTCTTCACGTCTTGGAGCCGGCCGGTCGGAGACGTCTACTTCTTCACAGGACTACGAATCCAAGTTCGAACAAATCGAAGCTAAGTTAGATAAATTTAGTATTTTTAATCAAATTTTGGTAAATAGCTCTTTTAAATCGTCCTCGGAATTACTTAGATCCACCGTATTAGATGCAAGTAGGGAGGATCCTTTTCTAAATTCACCCCTAAAAGGGTAAATTCGTCAAGTTTAAAAATTTTACAATGGAACTGTAAATGCGTGATTCTCAAAAGCTCGGAAATATTGAAGCTCTCTAGAGAGTATGACCTTCCTTCACTCGCGGAGACATGGTTATCAGAGGAAATGTTTTTCAACATAAACGAATTTTCGGTGATAAGGAAAGATAGAATCCTCCAGAGGGGTGGAAGTGTGGCCATTTGTGTGAAAAAAGGCATAAAATATCAAGTAGTTGAAGATCTATACGGTTGTGAAGGTTCCATTGAGTTGTGTGCCGTAAAAGTTTCATTATCATCAGAAGAGCTAATGCTGGTATCTTGTTATAGGCCCCCGAAGGGATCCATCTGACAGATGAATCAGATTCTTTGCTCAATTCAATGGTAGAGTCATTATTAGCGGAGATTTCAATATATATTAATCATGTTGGGGTGGAGAAAAGAATACTTTAGCGAGCCGTAACCTTCTGGAAGTCCTTGAGAAGTCTTTTCTGTGTATCGCGAACGATGGCAGTCCCACTTTCTGCGATGCCTCTTTTCTCAAGTCTTCTTCCATTGATCTCATCTTTTATGATAGCAAGACCGGTTCAGGTTTGTCTTGGATTGTGGACGCTGATCTGCAAGGTAGTGACCACTTTCCAATTTCTCTTTCCTTTCCTGGTTAGGTTAGGTTATCTAGAAATCCGAAAATGAATCACAAGTTATATTCGAAACATACAGATTGGAAAAAAGTTTAGAATACTTATCTCCGATCATCTCAAGTCTGAAATCTTCGATAAGGATAATTTTCCGACTTGTCATTCTCGATACCTAGCTTTCTTGGAACTCATCAGAACCTCATTATCCGAGTGCTCTCCTGTAAAACGTTCGCAGCATGTAGGTAAAAATAATGGATTGTATTCCTCCTATTCTCTTCCCTCCCTTCCGTGATGGGACGCAGAATGTTCTAAGCTGGCCAGACTTAGAAAAGCTGCTCTATTGAAATTTAGAATTACTCATTCTAGGGAGGACTTTATTAATTTCAAGAAAAGGGAAGCTATTTTCAGGACAGAATTTAAGAGAAAAAAGAAAAACAGATTTATGGAATTTTGCAATATGCTCAGAAAGGATACCAACCCTACTCTAATATTCCAGAAGTAATAATGGAACACCATAAAACGCTTCAAGAATAGAAATTGCAAGGTAGGCTCTCAGGTCCATTCAAATGCTGCTAGAGAAAACAAAATCAGATCCTTAATATGTGAACTCTTTCCATCGTGCCAAGCCTCCCCTCCTAAACTCTCAGATGACTACACATTCGATCCTTTTTTTAATTCTCCATTTGTTTTATCTGAACTCACATTTGTTATTAACAATGCCAGACCAAGGGTTAGTCCCGGTCTTGACGGAATTGATTATGTTATTTTAAAGGCCCTTCCGGTAGCTGGCCAGAAGTATCTCCTGGACATGTTCAACTAACACTTTTCACAATTAAATAGTCCATTAAAAATTTGAATAGTTACATAATGTTCTTTATCCCTAAGTCTACCGGTGGCAAATTCAGACCCATTTCATTAGCTTCATGTGTATTCAAAATCTTGGAAAAGATGATTTGCAATAGGTTGAATTGGTGGTTGAAACACAACTATAAATTTGCTCATTCGCAATTTGGATTCAGGAAAAACAAATCTTGTATCGACAATCTTTCTATTTTGTATGCCCACATTCTGAAAGCTTTCAAGAATAACTCAATCTTATCAGTAGCATTCCTTAATATTAAGTCCGCCTTTGATAATGTTCAAATCGATATACTTTTAAGTAAATTAAAAACTCTGGGGATAACTCTAAATATCTTAATGTTTATATTCAACTCGATCGTAGAAAGACAAGTCTTTTGTCGCTTCGATGATATTGATGAAATGTGTTGGGCTTACAAAGGTGTTCCTCAGGGGAGCGTTTTGAGCCCTATTTTATACGCGCTTTATGTGGCAGATTTAGAATTAATTAAGAATAATAACTGTAATATATTACAGTACGCTGATGACGTCGCACTTCTATCACATCACCCAGAAGTCGATGAAGGTCTAAGAATCCTAGAAGACAAGTTAAATGTTACCAGTAAAATTCTCTCTTATCTGGGTTTGGAGTTATCCCCGGAGAAATCTAACATATGTATCTTTAGTAAAAGACATGTCAGAAGAAATCATCAGATCTACCTAAGAGGTTTAAAGGTTTCTTTTCAGTCCTCTGTTTGTTTCCTGGAAATGGCGTTTTCTTCGGCACTCAAGTGGGATGATCATATCAAACATCTTTTTTTTTCTTTGGTAACGTAGAGGAAATGACTGATGCATACCTCGGTCTTCTGGAAAAGACCAGAGGTTATGTCGGACTCGCACCGACTAAAACCTCCTCGAGTGACTTACTTAGACCGTACCTTAGACATGTCTCGAGAACCGCTAACGCATATCTTTCGGGACGTCCCCCGGTCCGACGCAATACGCGCCCCTAACGTAAACTAATTTGCAGCGAGCAGAGACACCACCTCTCCCCGCTGCCCCAACCTTAAGCGCTTCAGGACGCGTAGTTGGTAGGGATCCCCAGTCAACTACGTCCTTCTGCGTACTACTGTACTAACTGGTTAGCTATGCCCAACGACAAGAGCAGACCCGGCCACGTGCACAAACATGCATGCGCACACACACACATGTATACGCACACATACATACACACAACGCGCACGCAACACGCAAGCGAGCCAGAGAGAATTATACACCTGGCAGCGTTTGAGTCAGACAAACAGCGGGGTGTTATCTCTAAAGGGAGGTACGGGTCATTGGACAGCATTAACTTGCCGTAATCTCTCCGCAACATCCTTCTGCTTCATTACGCTCTCCGCGAAACGAATCGCAGCCGTCCACCCTTCCTCCGAATTCAACATGGCCCTAATCAGAGCAAGTAGAGACAAATCTGCTCCTATCACTCGCCGAAGTTCTACTCTCTCGGTCGACCAAGACGCGCAGTCTTCGAGAGTGTGCTGAGCAGAGTCCGTTCCATCATCGCAATGGACGCACTGACTTGTTCGGTCCTTATTGATGCGGTACAAATAGTCCCGAAAATATGTCCTGTAAGGATCTGCGTAAGATGAAAGCAGATCCCGCGCTTCCTAATATGGTCGATCCACCTTTCAAAGTTCGGCAAAATTGCAGTACGGACACGCACACCCGCTAAATTTGGTTGATCCAAATGACCTCACCACTGTCCATCCAAAAAGAGTTTTCCTTATTGCGAATCTCACTTTCGGATTCAAGTGTCCATTCCCCAGAGCCCTTTAGCACACTGATACGCTTATACATCCGCTGATAATACATCGTCGTAAGATAGAGCGGCGGAATGCACGCTAGAAGAGACGCAGCCTCCAAGGACACAGTTCTATAGCCCGCTATCACTCGCAACGCTATGAAGCACTGAACACGTAGAATAGGCGCCTGCGCCCGCCTAGCCGATGTGGTCGTCGGAATTAGAGCATTGTTCCAGACCGGAGCGCTATATAAAAGTACCGAGGACACTACTGATGCATACAGACGTCTTTTGATTTCTGCAGGGTCTCTCAAGTTAGGCATGAGACAACCCAGAGCTCTAGCAACCTTCATAGCTTTGGTGGCAGCATACCGAAAGTGGTCATAAAATTTGAGCCGGCTATCCAACACAATGCCCAAGTATTTCAGCGTGCATTCCACTTGGATAATTTTATTCTCGATGCAGATTACAGGGAAAACCTGCGGCTTTCTTCCTTCATGGAAAAGAATTGCTTCAGTCTTCGCCGCAGCAACGAGCAACCAAAATCGCTGAATCCTATCAATAACCGCCGCCGTCTGCAAACTTGCATGAACACGAGCCGATTCGACCGTTCTCGCAGTTGCAACGATAAGCGTGTCTTCCGCATAACCGATGATATGACACGGTTTCAAAAACAGTGTCATACGCAAGATTCCGAAACCCCAGAACCGAACCTTGGGGAACTCCCGCCAAGACGGGTCGCCGCGCAACATCACCACCGGCAATCGGATAATCCACCGAACGGTCGACCAAATAATCGCTGATTATCCTACGCAAATGATCAGGAAAACCCTTGGCTCGCAGTGCCTCTCTGATCCACACAAACGGAACGCTGTTAGAAGCATTACAAACATCCAGGTTAACCGCAATAGCCATATCGCCTTCCGCAAGAATCTCTGAAACAATTCTCCGGAGCCGCAAAAGGGCGCCACACGTAGAACGATCCTCCTGAAAACCGAACTAGTTATTGAATAACGCAGCGCTCGCATGTCCCTCTATCCACGCTTTTATACGGTTAACAATAATTCTTTCGAATATCTTCCCCGTTTCGCTTAACAATCAAATGGGCCGCACTTTAGGAAGTAATGCATCCGGGTTACTTGGTTTGGGGATTAAGACCAACCCGGCACATTTCCAGACAGCGGGAAATATCCCTTCCCGAAGGCAAAGCGTGAAACACTCAATAAGTCTTTCCAGGATCTCGCGCGGGACACGCTTTTATGCCACCGACCGAATTCTATCGAGGCCAGGTCTTATTGGAGCACTTCTTACGATGAATGGCTGCATAAGTTTCCGTCAGAGCCACCGAAAGCTTCCCTCTCCATACGCAGTCAATACGAGGTACTACCTCACTTTCTCTATTCACCAGAAAAAGGGAATCCAAGAGATTCCGAAGTATCCCATCTTCTACAGTCTTTGTGATTGCAAGATGGGATCTTCGCAAACGACCCAGGACCAGTCTGTACGGCATCCCCCAAGAGTCAGCAACCGACCTCACTAAGTCCCGCCACGAGTTAAGTTTGGCCTTACAAACGGCCCCACGCAGCCTGTCCCAAACCGTACGATATTCCTGTCGCAACCGCAACCGCTCCTCCACCACAATTCCACTATCAGATAACGAAGGGCAGCGGGCCTGTCTACCATTGTTCCGAGTCATTAGTCTACGCGCAGATATACACGCTCGACGGAGTTCCGCAATCTCAGAAGTCCACCAATGAGCATTTTGTTTAGGTAAGAACTTTCCCGCTCTACGTGCCGCTATATCGCACGCATCGCGCATAACTCGATCCATCCATCCGGCATATCTTTCTGCAGCTGCAGAATCATCTACACTGGGACCCGCTGTGCCATGTCACTCCAGAGCCATAATCAGCGCAGGTACATCCATCTTGGTCCAATTCCATCTAGAACGTTTACAAGGGTCAATCCCAGCACTGGAGGAGAAACCCCTACGCACAGTCGTAAGATCGTTATGGTATCGGATGTAAGGTGATCCGATAGAGTCTCAGCCTCAACGACAACCATCCAGTTGGAAACACGATCAACGAGGTTGGAGGATACCCAAGTGAGGTCAATTACGGAAGACCCGTGAGCGCCAATGTAAATTGGCGTCTTTTCAAGACTTGCGAGGCGTAAATCGCGTTCCGCCGCCCATTCCTCTACCAGGGCACTTCAACGGTTAGCAGCCCTAGGGTCTCAGGATGTTGACCTGGCATTGAAGTCCCCTCCAATGAGCATGCTGATTCCGTCATCACTGTGGTTACCAACCAAACCTCCATGTTCATCTAAAAACTCTAAGTATCGGACCCTGGTGGAATTGAGAGAAATATAGCAAGAAACTATAATTAACCTCCTAATTTTGGCCGCAACAAAATTACGCGCTCTGTAGACCAACAAACATCCATGCGATAACAGAGCGGGCTTCCAGGCGATGGCAGCCAGACTATTGCCACTGGTCAGCCAGTCGGCTGCATCCGGATGCCTTCTCAGGAGTTCCGATATAAAACCGATCGCAGTAGTACTTTCCGTCATAAACCAGGCTGGCCAACTTCTGTTCAGATTCACATGAACAAACCTAAGACCCATAGTCTGATGTCAGGTTAAGGCCAATCCTCCGACTCGGCCCAGCCATAGATCTTGTCCTTCTTCTACTGGCAGCTGCAGCTCTATAGCCCGTAGTACCCATCCGATGTATGGATATCTAACCCTCCGCTTCGCAAACTATACAATGGTGTTTCGCCACACAATCACGGGCAGGATGGCCCTCACCTCCACAACGAAAGCAGATATGGGATCTATCCACCTCGGCTTTACAGGCGTGTCTCACATGCCCGAAGCTCCAGCACCAGAAACATTGTATCGGTCTTGCTTGTAGAAGCTCTGTTCGCGCCATCGTCCAACCAATGCGGATCCTGCCCAATAAGGCCATCTTCACCGCCGCAGAGAGCGGACACTGGATCCAAACGGAGCCCAGCCATCTTTCTAATGGGACCAACTTTGATCTGAGTGGATAAGCACTCCCCCTTTTCGGCCACCACACATGCCACTTCATCGGAGTAAAGGAAGTCATCAAGGCCCAATATCCTTAATTCACCCCTAGCAACAGGTCTAGTGATGACTGCTTCGCCCTGTAACACTTCTCTCAATTTTACAGCGAGCATATCCGCCTTCTCGGAGCGGTCGGGGCCAGCCACCCCCACCAGAACAGACCCATTGGCGGCCCAGCGAATCCAGGTGCTTTCAATGCCGATTCCCTCCAGTTGGATTCGCTCTCTAGCTCTCCTGAACGCTTCCGCATATCAAAGGCCGTCATTCAAACACCTAATGCTGACCGCAGCCGTTCTAGAGATCTTTCTAATACGAAGTCCAAGACGGGCCGAGCCAAATTGTTCGGTCGTTCCACCAGCCAAAAGGTCCCCTCTGTCGCCAACGACTCGCGATCCAACCTCCGGCTGAGAGGGAGTATCCACGCTCCCCCGAACCCGAGCAGATCGCGGCGTCTGCTGGGAGACTTCCTTAGCTCGCATCTTCTCACGAGCAGTCTTTCTTTTGACCCTTTTAGCAGCCCTGCCAGAGATCCGCCAGCCTCACCTCCATCAGTCGCCCAATCCATTTCGGACTGGACCGCACCATCTTTAGCGAGCATTCTAGATGCACGTTCAATCCGACGAGGAGCAAATTGTACGTCTTCAACAATTGCTAGTTTCCGAGGGACCCCACACAGGGGAAACTCATCCGTTGAAGAACCCGGCGTAGCTCCACCCAGATCATCAGCCAACTTAACACCATTGCGTAATTCCTTCCTAATTTTAACTAGGACCGCAATTTGCCGGGTTAGCTCAGCTTCGCGCACCGTCCCGCTCCGGCGCAAAAGGAGACGTGGTCGACGGTGGTTGGAAGGAAAAAGGGCCGAAAGCCGGCCCCTCTGCCTCCCCCAGCTCCTTCGGGAGCCGCTAAAAAGAGGCGGGGGAATTCTTACCCTGCGGGTCAGACCCCCTCTGGGGGCAAAAAGCCCACCAAGGGCAATAAATTGCGGCCTTGCAAGACAACCGCAATTACAGTCATATGTCCTGAGGGCAAATACGCGGAGGCCCTCAGGACAGTAAAAAGTAGGGTCTCCCTCGAAGAACTCGGGATCTCTGCCGTTAAAAACAGGCGCGCTGTAACGGGCGCGCTAATTTTGGAGATCCCTGGACCCGACGGGGACCAAAAGGCCAACACTCTGGCCGAAAAGATGAAGGCGGCGCTCGCCGATCAGGAGGGTGTCCGGGTCGACCGATCTGTTAAGAAAGCGGACTTTAGGGTCCGCGATCTAGAAGATTCGGTCACCCAGGAGAAGGTGTCTGCAACAATGGCGAGCGTCGCCGAGTGTGAGGCCGTTATGGTAAAGGTGGGGCCCATATCTAGGAGCCCTAGGGGACTCGGTACAACCCGGGTGACGGCCCCTATGGCCGTCGTAAAGAAGGTGGTGTCCTCGGGGCGCCTGAGGGTTGGTTGGGGGCTCGCCCGCGTGGAGTTGCTGGCGGCGAGATCCCTGACGTGCTTCAGGTGTCTCGAGGAGGGCCACACTCGCAGCTAATGTGACAGCACCCAGGATCGTTTTGGGTACTGCTACCGCTGTGGCCACAAAGCTAGTAAGTGTACGGGGCAGCTGGCCTGCCCCGTATGCTCAAAGGACGGCCATAAGATCGTCCACCGTCTGAGCGGCGAAGCCTATACTGCCGCCTAGAAGAAGAAGAGGAAGGGAGGGAAGAGTGCGGTGGGGAAAACTCGAACCCCGACAAGCGCTCCCCCTTCAGCGGCCGGTGTGGCCGCAGCGTCTCAGCCAGTTACCTCGGCTGAAACGGCCGCACTGGCCGAAAAAGAATCCCCCCCCCCCCTGGAGCAGAGGAAGCCCCCAGGGGAGGGAGTGGTAAAGGGGGGATGGTCTTGGAGGGGCCTACGCCTCCACAGATAGTGGGTGTAGTTATGCAGGAGTCGCCAACAGTGGCGGACCCTCCGCCGGTGGGCGAGAGCAGCTGCCCCCCACCGGCGGAGTATGTGGAAGTTTGCCTGGAGGGACAGGATAAGGCCTAAAAATGGCCACCATGCTCCTCCAGGCAAACGTCAATCACTCCGCGGGGGCTCAGGATCTACTCCTACAGGCCCTCGCGGAGCGGAATGGCGGATTGGCGCTAGTGTCGGAACCCCACCACATCCCTGACAGGGACAGTAGGTGGTTGGGGCTCCGGCACGAGCTCCCCGGCGCTGCGATTTACTGGCGCCCGGGAGAGGAGTCTCCTCGCTCTAAACTAATTAGGGCGGAGAAATATATTGTGGCGGCGGAGTGGGGCGCATTAAGGGTCGTCTCGATATACGCCCCTCCACGCTATAGGATTTGGTCGAGGGTCCGTTTCGGGGGGTTCCTGTAGCAGGTGGGGTGCGTGTTAGACATGTGCGCGCCCCACCCAGTGATAGTCGCCGGGGACTTCAACTCCCACGCCAGGGAGTGGGGTTCCCGGCGGACGGACCCCCGAGGCTAAGACCTCCTCGAGTGGGCGGCGACGAGGGGCCTGATCATGATCAACTCAGGCTCCGTGAGCACCTGTGTGCGCACGCAGGGCGAGTCCATTGTGGACTTGACTTTTGGCAATCGCCCTGCGGTGCGCGCAGTCAAGGGATGGAGTGTGGCGACCGAAACGGACATCAATTCTGAACACATATTGATCGAGATGTCCGTGGTCGCCACACCGACGGAGGTGCTCCGTCGTTGCCGGGAGGGGGCAGAGTCGAGACCTCCGCGCTGGGCACTCCGCCGCCTGGACGAAGACGCATTCAAGGCGTCGGTGATAGCGTCCTCTTGGGCAGGGGGGGGGGAGTTGAACCCCCCCTATTGCTGGCCCGGGAGGACATCGAAGAGGAGACGGCCGGGCTCGGGGAGGTCATGGAGGCAGCTTGTGACTCCTCCATGCCCCGAGCTCGGCCTACCCCCCGCCGCACCGTTTATTGGTGGTGCGAGGAGGTGGCGGAGCTACGCAGCTCCGTCATCCTCCTCCGTCGACGCGTGCAGCGCATGCGAGCGACGCGGCGGAGGGGGCTGGCGTGGGAGCAGGCGCGCAGGTCTCTCCGAGTCGCGCGGAGAGATCTGCGCAAAGCCATAGTCAGGGCCAAGGCCCAGGCATGGCAGCGGTTGCTCGAGGAGCTCGATAAGGATACGTGGGGCGCCCATACAGAATTGTTCTCGGACGTTTGAGGGCATGGGCGCCCCCAGCCACAGAGGACCTTGACCCCCAGGCGCTCGACAATGTTATAATCGTTGTTATAATCGTTAGTATTATTCTTAGCGTTGCCGAAACGTTTCGTAAGAAACCGCTTCGACAGCGCTACAACACTATTATGATTGCGCAAGTGCTACGCTAAGCGTCGCCTTGAAAATATATCGCAACATATTGGGGACAGGTCAGCAGTAAATGTAACAACTTTACAGTTGTCCAAACACCCCCGTCTACGACCTAATTATAGATTATAAAAGGACCAGAGAAGAACGCCAAACAGGGCTATTGCTCCTCCGGTTCTGCGACAGCAATTTACGCGACCGTCAAATTGTATTAAGTAATAAGAACTCGGGAAGTTCGTTTAAAAAGGTGCATTAAATTTATTTGCCAAACTACATCACTACGCCTTTGCATCCCCGACCCACCGATCCCGAATCTACTCGACGTGTCTCACCACCCTGGGGCACAACA
>NW_022639661.1:221728-240068 GCF_010583005.1 Odontomachus brunneus | reverse complement strand
TGTTATAATCGTTAGTATTATTCTTAGCGTTGCCGAAACGTTTCGTAAGAAACCGCTTCGACAGCGCTACAACACTATTATGATTGCGCAAGTGCTACGCTAAGCGTCGCCTTGAAAATATATCGCAACATATTGGGGACAGGTCAGCAGTAAATGTAACAACTTTACAGTTGTCCAAACACCCCCGTCTACGACCTAATTATAGATTATAAAAGGACCAGAGAAGAACGCCAAACAGGGCTATTGCTCCTCCGGTTCTGCGACAGCAATTTACGCGACCGTCAAATTGTATTAAGTAATAAGAACTCGGGAAGTTCGTTTAAAAAGGTGCATTAAATTTATTTGCCAAACTACATCACTACGCCTTTGCATCCCCGACCCACCGATCCCGAATCTACTCGACGTGTCTCACCACCCTGGGGCACAACACAATGTTGTGGGGGCCCTCTTTCCCACGGCGGGGCCGGAACCCCTGCACGAAGACCCTCGACCTGGATGGGAGGAGCGCCTGGAGGTCACCGAGCAGGAGCTCGCAATCGCTGTCAAAAGGCTCGGGAGCAAATCTAAAGCCCCCGGGCCGGATGGAGTGCCTGGAAGGGCATGGGCCTTGGCCCTAAAAGAGCTGAGTCCTCGCCTGAGGCGGCTGTTCACGGACTGCCTCAGAGCAGGGGTATTTCCCAGTCGATGGAAGAGGGCCCGTCTGGTCCTCCTACCCAAGGAGGGCCGACCAGCGGGGGCCTCGTCCGCATATAGGCCGATTTGTCTGTTGGACGAGGTGGGCAAGCTCTTCGAGAGAGTGATAGTCGTCCGCCTCGTCCATCACCTCTCCCGGGGTGGTCCCGATCTGTCAGATGGACAGTTCGGGTTCCGCGTTTACGGTCCCTTGCGGAACAACAGGTGGCAAAGGGGGGGGAGTGGCGTTGGTGGTGTTTTTAGACATCTTAATTCCCTCCCCTGGGACCAGGTAGAGACGGCGATGCGCTACTATCGCTTCCCGCCCTACCTGGTCCACATACGGGACTATTTCCGGAAGAGGAAATTGGAATTCAGCAACGCTACTGGACTCCAATGCGGACGGGGTATATACTGCGGGGTTCCACAGGGGTCGGTACTTGGACCCCTACTTTGGAACTTCGCATATGACCGCGTTTTAAGAACGGCTCTCCCCCCCGCCTGCACCATGGTCTGCTACGCAGATGACACCCTGGTGCTGGCGGGGGGGCATCGACTGGGAGGAGGCTACGGCCATGGGAAATATGGCCGTAGCGTGTGCCGTGCGCTCAATGCGGCAGCTGGGCCTCCGGGTGGCCCCCCAAAAGACCGAGAGTATGTTTGTATACGACCGGTCAGTGGGGAAGCCCCCGAGGTCCAGCATTATGGTAGAGTCAACCCGCGTGGAGGTGACCCCAAGCATTAATACATGGGGCTCCACCTGGATGGCCAGTGGGACTTCACCTCTCATTTTGAGAGGTTGAGTCCCAAGTTGGGGAGAGTCTCGGCTGCACTATGTAGTCTCTTCCCCAACATCGGTGATCCGGATAACCGGGTTCGCAGGCTGTATGCGAACACCGTCTCGTCCATCGCTCTCTATAGGGCGCCAGTTTGGGCGGGAGAGGCGGGGGCCAAGCGGCACATTATCGCAATTTTGCATGGTGCGCAGCGCCTAATGGCCACCCGCCTCGTAAAGCGTATAGGACGGTTTCGCATGCAGCCGTCACGGCCCTGGCCGGCATAATACCGGCGGAGCTTCTAGCGCAACTGTACACAGAGACGTACAATCAGGTTGCGGAGCTCCGCCGACGAGAGGGTGACCATTTGGTCACGGCCAGGGATGTGCAGAGGATACGCGACTCGGCCCGGCGTAGGGCCCTCCGGCGATGGAAAAGGTCGCTGGGGGCCCCGAACACGCCGGGAATCCGGACTATTGCGGCCATCCGTCCCTGCCTGCCGGAATGGGTGGGCAGGGCACATGGCGGGTTGACATACCACATGACACAGATGTTGACTGGGCACGGCTGCTTCGGTCGATACCTGTGTCAAATTGGTAAAGAGCGCACGGCACAGTGCCACCACTGCGCGGCTAGTGAGGACTCCGCACACGCTGCAGGAGTGCCCGGCGTGGGCTCAAGAGCGCGGAGTCCTCACTACAGTGATTGGCCAGGATCTCCAGCTCCCGAGCATCGTACCAAAGATGCTCGAGAGCCGGGAGGCATGGGAGGCGGTGGCCTCCTTCTGTTATGACGTCATGTCGCAGAAGGAGGCCGCCAAACGCGTGAGGAGGGGAGAGGTGGGGGTCGCACCCCCCTCTCCTCCCTCTTTTCCCGCTCCGTCGGTGGAGGATGGGCGGGAGGATAGGAAGGAGGAAGAGGACCCCCCCCTTCGGGTATTGAAGCCGAGGAGGGACCGGCGCTGGAGGGCCCATCAACTCCCCCTTCTTCGTTTAGGGGGAGTGGGCGGAGTGGGATGAGGGTGAGCCGGACGGCACTTGCCTACGGGAGGTTCTGAGGGGTAACCATTCCCCCCACCCCCGGGGGCGACACCGTCCGGCTATGAGGAGGGCCAAAAGGCTCTACTATCGTGTCCCGGGCTTAAGCCCGGACACGAGGGCAGGCACAAATAGTGCGCCTTCCCGGGCCGCCGATAAGGGGCGGTCCTAGCGGGCTTCCTCTTTGAGGGGGGGGTCGTTGGTCGGCCGTATGGCGGACCTGATTCCCCCTGGAGGTTGGGGACAGAGGAGGGAGTCGGGAGCGGGCGGGTAATCCCGCTCCCGGCCCATCTCAACCTCTCGACTCGGAGAGAGGGGCTGCGAGGAGGAAGATGTCCCCTCCTCGCAGCCGATAAGGTAACACATAAGTGCCGGCCTACTAGGCCGGCACGGAAAGAAGCGCACAAGCGCGAAGACGCCGAGGGCCCCCTGAAGAATACTGGAAAGTGTACCAGGGGGCCCTCAATTATGGCGTATGTGGTGGACATCCCCAGGGGTTTTAGTGGGTATCCCCCTGACCTAGGAGGAAGGAGTCCCACATACCTCCAGAGGCTTACCCGAGTCTCCGGGAGATGCGTAATGCATTTCCCCTGGGTTAACAAAAAAAAAATCTTCGCGCACCGCCTTGCCCACGAGGACTTTATCATCAGCAGGAGGCTTAGGGACAATCACCGAGGCCCCACCCAACGGAGGTTTCAAAACCGGACCAGCATCCATCCGAGGAGGCTCGAAATCGCTCTCACAAAGGACCCTACGTGCGATATTCCGCGCATTGTCCGTATACGGTAAGTCCGTAACCCTCGCAGATCCTGTCGGGTCCCGCCTAAGCAGAGAGGGCGCCCTACCAGCTTCTTCCTCCTCCCTATTTCGTTCCCTATCCTTATCCTTTGTTCTTTCATTTTTTTCCTAGTTTCTTCTAATTCGAATTTAATCTGCTCATTGTCATTACGAAGATCCCTTAGCTACACAGTGAGGTCCATAGTCTTCATACGAAAGTATGAGGGATCATCAGAAGCCTCAGCCTTATTGACAAGTGTAGAGATAGTTTCCCTAACCTTAGTCAGTCGATTTCTCATCCGCCCGCTGACTCGTTGGGATTACCCGACTTAGAACGAAGCTGGTCCAGCTCTTCAAGGAATCCGTAGCAGGCCACGCCAAGGTCCATAGCGGTCTTAGACACCGTTGCTATTTTGCCAAGGGAATCAATCGAGTCAGACTTTTCCAGATCCAACATCATATCCTTACATCCGGATTTCTTACTCCTTTTCTTAGGGGCAGAAGTTCTCCCCTTTCACTTCTTCACTTTCTCGTCACTGGTAGACATAACAGAGACAGCGGCGGAGAACAACCTCACGCTACAGAGCCGAGTGAGTCTCTCAGACGCGGCAGTAACGCCGGAAGTGCTCGCAGAAGCCGCACAACCACTCCGTCCCGGGTCTCCTCCGAGTTTGAATCCAATGTCTTCAGTATGCCACTCTTACATCGGGGACGACGGAAAAGACCATCGCCGTCATCATCTGTAGGTCTTTCTGTTTCCAGGTTCCTGGGTGAAGCAGAGGCAGGACCGCCGACACGGCACTAATAACTCCTTCGACCTCACTCGTAACAATTACCGGTAAATCCGATCGTGCGTCCGGAGAGATGAGTGCAGGCGAAGGAATCTTTTCCACGAAAAGCGCAGGCAAGTTCTCCACACAAGCAAGTGCAATCTCTCTAGCCTCCTCAGAATCAGACACGTTCCATAAATCAGAGGGGGCCCCCAGTAGAGCATCTCTTTCAGCAAAAAGAGAGGGCCTTGCAGTATCTTCCTGGTCCGGCTCCTCCTCGGCAGTAGCAATCCTCTGCGGTGAGCCCGCCGGCAACACACCGCTTGAAGTAAACACACGTTGCTGCTCATAATCCGTTGACGACATGGCGGGGTCTGGTACTACAACCCCGCTCGTACGCTGGTGCGATGTTACCGAGTCCGCTGCAGATTTTTCCTCAAACTCCTCCATTCATAAATTATAATGGAGTTAATCTGAGGGCCCCACTTCAGGCGATATGACGAGTCGCCACCGTAGTAATTTGGCCTGCGCTGCTAAAAACAGTTTCCATCAAGAATACCATGTAAATATGAAACCGGAATTTTTGTATAGAAAATTCACGTTCATTGTATGAAAATGATAAAAAATATTTTATTCGAAGCATTGCCCATCGCTAATTATACATTTTTCCCATCTGACAATTTGTGGATGCCACGCCAAAAAAACTTGCTCTTTTGAGGCAAACCAGTCATCGAGCCATTTTCGTACATTATCGTAAGAAGTAAAGCGCTGCTTAGCAAGTGCGTGTCCCATTGATGCAAATAAATAATAATCGGACGGAGCCAAGTCTGGTGAGTAAGCCGCATGCGAAAGTATTTCCCAACTAAACGCCTCAATCGTTTCCTTGACCAGTTTTGCTGTGTGTGATGGTGCATTATCATGAAGCAAAATCACTTTGTGTTGCTTCTTTTTATATTCTGATCGTTTTTCACGCAAAGCTTGATTCAAATCGATCATTTGTTGTCCGTAGCGTTCAGTATTAACGATTTGGCCAGGTTTTAGCAGCTAATAGATCACACCCTTCTGATCCCATCAAACATTGTCTTTCGTCCATAGCGATTTGGCCTTGCAGTCGATGTCGATGGTTCGCCTGGAGTTACCCATGATCTTTTACGCATAGGATTATTAAAATATATCCACTTTTCATCGCCAGTCACAATTTGATGGAGAAATGACTTTCTTTTGTACCTGCTGAGCAGCATTTCGCAAGTAGTTTTTTCGGTTTTCCTGCTGTCTTTTACTCAGTTCATGTGGAACCCATTTTCCCATCTTCTGGATCTTTCCCACGGCTTTCAAACGTATGGAGACGGCTTCTCGTGTCACATTTAATTGATCCGCGAGTTGTTGTTGCATTTGAGTGTCATCCTCATCCAACAATGCTTGCAATTCGCTGTCTTCAAACTTTTTCGGTGGTCTTCCACGTTTTTCGTTTCTCACGTCAAGATCGCCACTTTTGAATTTTTTAAACCACTCAAAGCACTGTGATTTACCAAGAGCATGTTCACCGTAAGCTTCGACAAGCATTCGATGCGATTCTGCAAAAGTTTTCTTCAAATGGTAACAGAAAATCAATGCTGTCCTCAAATTGTAGTTTCCAGGCACAAAATTCGACATGTTCAACGCTGTTACAAACTATGCTGTTGTATGAAACTTGTATTGTTATGAGTTGAAAATCTTTGTCAGCGATGTCAACAAGGAAATGGCGCCAATGTCGCGGTTTGACGGTAACTACATTGACAGCTAGGGCCATCTATGGGTAAAATATTTCATATTTACAGACCTGGTACAATTACTTCTGAGCCCCAAGAGAGTTAACAGAGCCACACATAGTACACAGCGTAAAACGCTGAAGTATTCATATGACACTATCCCAGGAACAATAAGATCGCCCCATCGATCCAAGGGCATCAAGGATCAGAATCCTCTGGCTAAGTAAAGTCAAAAGAGAAATCATCCAAATATCCACAAAGGCCTCACACGCACCCCAAATATCTTGTGACGTGGCAGCCGTGGAGGCGTCCGTCACAAGGCAAGGAGCGCCGACTTTGCGAATATTTCCGCCGCTGCGGCCGCACACGCGTTTTATTACCCGTAAGCAGGCTTTCGCCGCCGGAAGCTCCGGAGAGTTTTGCGGAGCAGCTAGATTGGTTATCGCGCCCCGAGTTTTGTGCCCCAGGCTCTCCTTCTGTCGACCAGCGGCACAGGAGAAACCCGAGGACGCCGTGGGATGGAGGGACATCGGCACACCACCACCGCTACCGCTCAGGTGATTGCGCTCTTGATTTAATTAACGATTTTTCTTTCGTCGATTGGCAGAATCGTTCTCGAATATTCGATCGCTATCGAATAGAGAATGTTCTGGAATCGTCTATCGCGTGCCCGAATATTCAAGCGCTCATGAATATTCGGCAACGCGATAATTGTCGCCGTCACGCCAAAGCTGTCGTTCTATTTACCTTTCAGCTTGACGTTTGGCGAGGGAAACGGCGAGGGGCCGGGGGCCCGTACAGCTGAGACGGAAAACAATACCGCTCGATCGAGGATCGGCAAGAAGCAGCGATGTATCTCGGATCAAGGCCACGAGATACATCGCCGAAAGGAAAAGTCTCGAAACAATAACAACCACGGCTGCCGAAATCTAAGATCGAGGAAGGATTGAGATCAGGCGAGAGTGGCGGCAGGGAAGAGAGGTGGATCGACAATCGAGAGAGCGATGAAGATCCGATCCATTAATCTAACGCCGGGTACCGTCGCGACGACACAAGGTCGGCGAATTTCGAGATACCGATTTGGAGGCCTCCGAGCCATTAACGAGCGAGTGCAAGGAGAGAGAGTGCAAGTGTGAAAGAGAGAGAGTGCGAGTGTCAAGGAGAGAGCGAGAACGAGAGCGTGAGAGCCGACGGAGCCGGAGCGGAGGACGCGACCGGAGAGTGCTGCAACACCGGAGTCACCACGAAGGGCGAACCACCGTAAACTGTAAGACCTCCTATCTGCTCTAGATATCGTTTCGTATTATCGTCTCGTCCGCGGAGCGGCCGCGAAACCTCGGATCTAGGGGTCGTCCCTAGGTCCTCTCCCAACTAGCCAGTTTTTGCGAACAACGTACGAATTGTCACGCGCGGCGCTGATTCCGACTTGTTGTGTAGCGCGTCCGATCTCGGAGCGTGGGCGCCCCGCTTTAATAAAGGCTCGCCTACAACCACGGACATCCGACTCGTCTATTTTTTTTCATTTATTGTACTTTTCTCCCCGTTTCCGACGAACCCATCTCGTCTCCGACTCCTAAATTCCCTGGAGCTACCGGTTCCACACGGCCCCAGACACGACTTGTCGATTGGCGATTTTCGATTGAGTTTTTTCCTCTCGCGATCTCCGTTTGTGAAGTGGTGCGGCCGTTTCCGCACCTGATGCCCAACCTCTCGCGTCTTGGTGATCGCGTGTCGGGAGCCGACGGAAATTTGCCGACGGATAGGCGACGTTTCATAAAAGCCGTTGCAGTCTCAAAAGGTCTCTTTACGCCTTGCCATAAGAAGGAAGCAGACGCAACATAGTAGCGTTTATAAGGCTTAAAATCACTCTGGAGTCAAATCCGCAAAAAATTAGGAAAAGGGCCGAAAAAGGACTGGAAGGGCCAAACTCTAAAATTCTCAAAACAACAGGGAAGGATCTCCCGAGTTCATTGCACAAGGTCCTCGAACTCCACGAGCCTTCGTTTACTCGCCAGAGAGGGTCACAGTTTTCCCTTCACTCTTGAGCATTAACTCCCAAAGACCTTACTGAGGCTTTCGATCAAAGTTCGAGAGTCATCCGTCCGCTCATTTGTCCGCTATAGCGCAAATTAAGCACAAAGTCTCACCACCACAAATATTCCGCAAATAATAATCACAATAAATGCATAAAATACAGTTCGCTATTTCAATAAACTGTAATTAATACTGAAATATAAATTTCAGCACAAGAGTACGAACCAACGATAGCACATATCGTCCGACGTCATGGTCCCAAAGGAATAGCCAATCAGAAACCTTGGAACTTTAAGTAGCTTAAGCTTTACATTCAGAAATGGAATGGAATTTCACGGAATCCGACTCAACAAGATGACGGCGCTAAATATCTGCCTGTCATCATCCGCATACAACGGGCACTTGTTTATATGTCTCAAATATATCTATAAGCTGTGTCCACGATCACGCAATTCACAATCCGTACATAATTGTACATCGAACTTGCCAATCACTTCGTCGGAGATGTACCATATATATCACAAACGACAAACATATGGCGAGACCGCGGAATAATATTTTAGACAAGTTTTGCATACAAATCACCTCGGAATTGTTACAATTAATATATAGACGGATTCCTCGCGAAAAACCGCACACATCTTTCACAAAATGAGCACTCGGAGGAACAATTTCCCACCTAAAACTCACAACAAAAGCGGAGCACCACAAGACACGTCTGTCAACGACTAAATCCACCTTAAGCCTCACATCAAACATATCTGGATCAGCTGCCAGAACCCAGTGCAGATCATCGGATGTCTAAGATAAATTTGGGGGAGGGCTGATCCATCCCTTCTCCTTCGACTATATAAAGCTCTCATAAGATCTCGATTGGAATATGGGAACTTCCTTCTACACGGTCTCAACTCCAAACTTATTCTTACTCTTAATAGATTACAACTTAAAGCGATTAGACTCGCCTTAAACTTGAAAACCTCCACTCCGATTAATGTTACGTTAGCAGAGGCTAGGGTACTTCCGCTCGAAATTAGAGTAAGACATTTATACAGAAGATCCTTCATTAAAGTGTACTCGGTGGACTCTCATCCGCTACTTCCTATACTCTACGAAATTCTCAACTTACCCTCGACCCACTCCGGGGCACTTAATTCTAATAGTAGTACCTTAATTGAATGCTTCAAAGACGTTTTAAAAATTTCGAGAATCCTTAACAGAGACGATCGTCCTTTCCCGAGCTCCATACGATTCGAATCTCTAACTTGGTCGCCTCACATCGTCTTGGATTCTGGGAAAGAAATTCAGACTGCTCCCAATAACAAATTTGAGGAAATCTTTGGCAACCCCTCTCCTAACAACCTTGATCTATATACTGATGGTTCTAAGAAGACTGAATCTTTTGGCATGAGTTACTCGGTCACGTCTTTTGATGAAAAATACAAGAGGGCATATAAAGCTCCCTACTTTATTTCGATCTTCGCTGCGGAAACCTTAGCCATTATGGAAGCATTACATATTATCAAATACTCCTCTTTTAAAAATTTCAGAATTTTCACCGATTCGTTGTCTGTATCAACTTCACTTTTGGTGGGGAATCTTGCAGGGAAAGGTAACTTTCACTCCATGCGCCTGAGAGAGGAATTGTATTCGTTGGAGATTAAGGGATTCAGCATCACCCTGGATTCCGAGTCATGTCGGTATTTCGGGCAATGAACTTGCGGACCACTTAGCTAAAGAATCTACCCTTTTAGGTAAAAATACTCTATTTCGGGTCTTCCCTTTCGACCCAAAACCTCTCTGGGAGACACGCTTAGCGGAAGAAAATCAGGACTATTTTAATAAAACTTGTTTAAGTATAGGAGTTAATTTCTTTCAGAATTATTACTTTCCAGGGAGATTCCCTTGGTTTTATAAAATAGATCTCTGTCGTAAAGCTATCGCATCGATATGCAGACTGTGCTCGGGCCATACTTTACTAAACTCAAGCCTTGTTAGATTTAACATTATAAATTCGCCTACTTGTAAAACCCTTGAAACTGCGGACCATGTTGTTTGGCAATGCCATTCGTATGAAAATCAAAGACTTTCTTTTTTGAAAAAGATTCTCAAATTAATTCACACTATTTCATGGCCAGTTCACTCGCTGCTCGCCACAAAGGATCAAAAGATGTATGTAATTCTCGCAGATTATATTAAGGATATAAAAATTAGAATATAAAAATTAATATATTTCCTATTCGGTGCAACAGTTAACGAGGTATACTCCTTTGAACTTTTTAGATAACGTCATCTGACTTAGAATCCAGGTATTTAATAAGTGCGACTTACTTACTTTTTCGCTTAAGTACAGGCGATGTACAGTTACTACGCTGTATCTCCATATCGAGACTGTAATATATTGTTTTAGAGAGCTATATGTACGCTTTATATGATAAGGCTGAAATCAAATTTACTATACATGTTTATCCATATTATTTATTTGGTACTCTCATAAAAGGTATCTCATTTCGTTTACATCATTTTCGATTTGGTTTTTAGATTGTAACAATTAGGTAGCCCCTCAGAGAAACCTTCGTTAAAAGAGTGAAAGGAGGAAAGTTTGTGTCTAGACACATGCGTGACTTATATATTTCTAGTGCTCGAGCGCTTCAGTGTTCTAGGACTCTCGCGTATGAATCAAACTGTACAAGACATTAGTTAATCCTTACAGAAACAATAAGACCTCTGATTTCGGAATCTAAACGCGTGTTGCTATCTAATGTCTGTCCTGTTATACCTCATGATGTTATCATCAGCAAGCTCACTGCTATGGGTATAAACTGCTCCTCTGCGATTTCTTTCATCAAGGCTGGAATATCGGAGCCTGGATTTTCTTATATCCTCAACTTCAGGCGTCAAGTATATATTTTTCCGGAAGACGTTGATAAATTACCCGATTCCATTCAGATTACATATGATAATACGACGTACTGAATCTATGTATCAACTGACAATCCTGTCTGTTTCATCTGCAAGAAAGAGGGACATGTTGCTAAAAAGTGCTCTAACATTAAACAGTCCGAAACCTCTATTTTGAACGCTACACTTGTTGAAGCCCTCAGCAGTGATAATAATTCAGTTAATCAAGTCAACGAATGCCTTTCTATGCATCCCAACACAGAAGTTGACAAGCCTTCTTTGAAAAGACCTCTGCCTGATACCAGTTCTGGTGCCTCTGGTATTACTTCCGTGGAACCAGGTATCTGCTCCACTCAGATTCCTCTATATCAAACGGCTATTATTGATAACTTTGCAAAACCTAATAAGCCGAGTAAATTTAAAAAAGAGGAAGATACAAATGGCTCTGCTCATATCGACAAAATAAATTCCATGCTTTCTCCGGTTAAGAATACTTTCACTTTCAATTCAGAAGTTCATATCCTCTTTTATGATCAGTTTAAGGACTTCCTCTGTAAATCTATAAACAATAAGGATACTGTTGCGCTAGCTTCGCAGTACACTTCTACACTTTGTTGCTCTGGTTAAAATATTTAATAAAATATATCCAGTGCTTGTTGATAAAGCAATAAAGAATAGATTCACAAGATTGAAGAAAAAGCTTGAACTCCACATCAATTGGTATAAGGATGCTTCGAATTTATCAGATGAAATTTCGGCAACTCAATTTTCTGACTCTGACAACATAGCTGTGAAAATATAGAAGATCGCCCTCCTACTGCTCTGCCTAGTGTTTCTTTGCAACGCACTAGAGATGGCGATATCAACAAAACCATTTAAGTGCAAGATTCTCTTCTGGAACGCCCGAGGTCTTTACAAGTACCATTTTGAACTTCAGAACGTACTTACCACTCTGGACATTTTTGTTACGGTTGCGACTTTGCTGAAACCTAACATTAATTTAGACTTTAAGAATTTTAACACTTACAGACTCGATAGAGCAAACAGACCAGGAGGAGGCGTTGCGATGGGAGCGGTGCACTTGGACACGGTGCATTTGGACACAGCCAATCACAGCACCGTATGATTAGAGACATTTGTAGGGTCCCTTGGAACAGCGACTTGTCATTGGACTGTGTCCAATTGCCCCGTGTTCAACTGATATACACCCCGTTGCGATTTATATTAACAAATCTCTTAAATTCGATATTCTAGAAAACTTTTGCGCTATTGATAATGTCTTAGAGGTGGCGGGTGTTCGGATCAAAAGTTTTTTTTTCCCCTCTTCACCTTTTTGTAATATATCGCATTCCTGGTTCTATAGTGTTATATAATGTTTGGGACTCTCTGCTTACTAAATTGTCTTCTCTTGGTACCTGTATCATCATGGGTGACTTTAATGCTCACAATAACTTATGGAACTGTGTACATACTGATTCTAACGGTAGCAATCTCGCAGAAGCTATAATTGAGCATAATCTGTTTTTAATCAATGACAACATTGAGTCTCACGTTGATTTCTATAGAAACAAATTTTTTAACCTGGACTTAATTTTTACGACCAGAAATATTTTGGACTCTGTGACAGTTAATATGACTGATGACCCACTTGGATTCGATTACTTTCCCCTCTCTATTGCTCTTGATACTCACAAGATGTGCCATTTTGTTTATAATAACAGAATTTCGTTTAAAAGAACTGATTGGAATAGCTTCTATGCATTTATGAATAACAAATATGATTTATTTCTTAGTTCCGAGTATGAGCAATTGAACTCTATTAGTAAATATAATTTTTTTTACTAATACTCTTTTAGAAGGTATTAAACTTTTCACTCCTAGAAAGGTTGCTCAAAATATTCGAAGGCATAGAAATCCGGTTCCTTGATGGGATGATGAATGCGATAAGGTTATCAGACTTAGGAAAGCCTCTTTAAAAAAATGGAGATTTACTATCTCTTGAAGATTATATATCTTTCAAAAGAAATGTTGCACTTGCCAGAAAACTTATTAAAAAAAAGAAAGTAAGCAATTTCAAAGAATTTGCTTAGAGTTTGAATGCCAATTCCAGCATTCAGTAGTCTGGAACCGCTGCAAGACATTAAAAAAATAAATGGGCTAACAATACTTCTGGTATTAATAACATTCCCAATCGGTTGCAAAAAATACAAGAGATCGCTTTCAGGATTGCTCCCCCGTGGGTGCCGACTTGTCCGTCCTGTGTCTGATAATTTTTTTGCTTCGGATAACAATCATGTTCTAGACTCCCTGTTTAGTTTTTCCGAGTTTAATCTTGCACTTAAACGGTGCAAAGCCAAATCTGCGCCCGGTCCAGATGGCATAGAAATTATCTCTATAGTTTGGCTGCCTGTTAGAATTAAGTTAATCTATTAGATATTCTTAATGACCTGTTTAAACGTAAAACCTTTCCCCCTTCCTGGAATAATTATCTTCTTTATAAGCAAAGGTGATGGTCGGGGCGTTAGGCCTATCTCTTTATCCTCAAGTCTCTGTAAACTTTTTGAACGATTAATTAAAAACAGGCTTCAGTGGTAGATTGAAACTGAGGGTTTTCTGCCTGCTTCTCAATCTGGCTTTAGAGTGGGTAGGTCCTACTCAGATAATCTGTCAGCCTTGTTACTCTCAGTGGAAAGGGCTTTCGCAGAAGGGGAAGATGTCATTGTGTGTTTCCTGGATGTCAGTAGTGCTTTTGATAATATTAATACTGATATCCTATTGGATAAACTTGTGAGTATAGGCTGTTCTGAAAGAATACTATCCTACTTTATCAGATTTTTAACGTATGAAAGAAATGTCTCTTTTACTCTTCCTGATTCGATGCCGCTTGTTAGAAAAACCTTTAAAGGTCTTCCTCAAGGTGGAGTTCTCAGTCCACTTCTATATATAATTTACGTTAAAGATATAACAAACAATATCAATCCCATACATGCTTCGCAATTTGCGGATGATATAGCTCTCTATTTTCAAACCACCAACTCGAGGCTTGCTAAGACTTATCTTAAAAATTCTTTTGAGGAAATTAGTTTACAATTATTTACATTAGGCCTCAACCTTTCTGTCGAAAAAATAGCTTTAATTCTGTTCCGGAATCGTCTAATAATTTGATAATCTAAGCGAAGCGTTGAAAGTCGCGTTCGCGAATCCTCATTCGCGATCCTTTCTTTCGATTACTCGTGTGCGCCGTGCGTCAAGTAGGATCCGTCGCGCACCTCCCATTTTTTTTGCCGATCGGAATATGTATTCGTTTTCCTTATTAAACTGTGTATTGTTGTCGTGTTTCGTTTTGATTTGTGACACGCAATCAATAACAAAGACTTGTGTTCCGCGTTGCGCCGTTCTTCTTTCGAACTATAAACGTGCCGTTCTAACCGTCTATATCATCACGGGTTTCGACTTTTCCGATTAATTCGGACTTTCGAATCGACTCGATCTTGCGAACGGTGTGTCGTGTTTTCGCGTTCGGATCTTGATCGCTGCTACGTACGTCCCGCCGCGAGAAGATTTCCGTCTCGTTCGGAGCTAATGTCTATAGCTCTGCCCAAGATTTCCGTCGCGTCCGCGAGCAGCACGTTTGGTCAAGGGCAAGATTTCCGTTCGTTCCGTACCGTTATTATCCACCGTTCGTCTAACTCTGTATGCTCAAATAGGCACATCGAATATTGACCACAATCAAATAAAGTGTGTGATATCAAATTTCAAACTGTTAGCAGTCAATCTATTTTCTCCTCTATTCCTGATCCAAAACCAATAACCTTAGTAATTAGCACATTCCCGAACAAATTCATTTTAATAAGAGAGGTATTAGATCTGGTTCTACTGCCTTCAGAATTAAAGAACATCTTATTCTCTGTCAAAGACAAGTTAAATTTCTTGAAATTGTTTTTGATTACCAGCTCAAATTTGATTCTCATATTGAGTTAATTAGGGGTAAATGTCTTCGTCGCTCTCGTATCTTGAAGTACATTTGCGGCATTAGATGGGGAGCTGATCCAGAAATCCTTCTGCTCTTTTATAAAAGCCTTATTCGTTCTGACTTAGACTATAATAGTTTCATTTATTTTCCTATTCTGTTATCTCTTGAGAATCTAGTTGAGAAAATTCAATATGCCGCTATTAGAGTGGCTCTAGGTTATTTGTGTAGTACCCCTCTTAATGTCCTTCTAGATGAAGCTAAGTTAGTTTATATTAAAGATAGAGCAACTTTCCTTGGTACTAAGTTTCTTTGTAAAACTTTGTCATGCAGTAATAGTTCTCTTAATATTATGATTACAGATCTAGTTAATTTAAATGTATCTACGTGGACTAAAATGGTGGATAGATCCGGATCTCTATTTGTTAGTGTAATTAACTAACTTTGTTAGTATTAACTTTGTTAGTGTTAAACACTCTTTTCGAGGTTTCCGATATGCGTATTTGTCGCAATTGGGCCCCTTTTCTATGTAAAAAGATATTAGGTTCATATATTATTAACTCAAATACTGAATTCGGAAGGAATCTTGCTGTTGCTTCAGATCCCTGCCTTTTGTTTTTGGATCATCTAAATAATAGAAACTATTCTGCTATCTCTTTATATATTGATGGTAGTAAAATGGGTACTATAGAAAATGTGGGTGCTGCACTTTATTCTCCTGAATTGTCAATATCTAAATCTGTTGGCATTAATTCGAGCGCTTCATCTACGCAGAATGTATTGCAATCAGGTTAGCTCTAGAGGCTGTCAAAGACGTTTATGATCGTGACATCTACATATACACTGACTCCCTCAGCATTGTCTCTGCTCTCGTTTCACCTTTCTTAAGCTCTCATACTAATCCTTATTTGATATTCTCATTCTTCTCGAGGAAAGAGTAAAAATGAGTCCTACTCTGTCTAATATTGTTTATTTCTATTGGATTCCTTCATATATGGGTAGCCATGGGAATGAAATAGCTGATAGATTGGTTAAAGAGGATACATTTTGCAAGTTCTCTCTTAATTTGTTCATTCTTTTTACTGATCTGTCCACCATTTTTTCGCAACAGGCCTTTAGTTCCACAGTTAGTAAGATTAAGGATCAGGCTCCGTTCAAGGATACGAGATATTTCAACATCTACTACTGCGATAGCCCTAGGCCTTGGTTTTTTAAAAAAATATTTTCCTCGAGATCTCATTACATGGATTAACCGTTGTAGGTCAAATCATTATCATCTGAGATCCTCTCTTGCTCGTATTGGTCTTGTCAATGATTCAGTTTGCGTATGCGGATTTCCTGATCAAACTCTAGACCATATTATTTGGCAATGTCCAAAATTTGAAGATCTAAGAGTTTCTCTTCTTAGAGATCTCTCTAGTCTGGGTTTTCTCCCACCATATATAATGTGCAGTTTCTTATCTGGTTCCCTGATTGCGCCTCTTAAAATTATTTATAAGTTTGTTAAAAAGTTAGTCATTTGTATTTGAATTCTAGTTCTGTATATTTTTCTAATTTCCCTTTTTGCTTTGATGTAACACAATTTTGTATCATATTTTCTTTACTGATAACTCTGACGGGTTTAGCAGCGTAATAAATATATATATATATAAGAAAGTGTTATCGTCCCGAGTTTGATTGCCGCCAGCGATGTTTATGATTTCAGCCAAAACAAGAGGCGTAGAGGAGAGCCGGAGCGGAACAGCTGACGGCTGACAATAACGATACCGCGAGATCAGGTGTCAACGGCAACAGGAAAAGGGAAAACAAAGGCGACCGCTAAAATCGGGGAGCGGTGCACTTGGACACAGTGCATTTGGATACAGCCAATCACAGCACCGTGTGATTAGAGACATTTGTATGGTCCCTTGGAACAGCGACTTGTGATTGGACTGTGTCCAATTGCCCCGTGTCCAACTGATATACACTCCTAAAATCGCGGTAATTAGAAAAGCCGGAAAAAGAAAGAGAGAGAAGGAGAGAAGGAGGAAGATAGCGACGCGAGCAGAGAAAAGGAAGAACAAAGAAGAGATTCAGCTTGTCTTCTTGGCACCGAGATACGCGATTGGTCGGATAAAGATTTTTGGTGTTACGGCGAGAGCCATTATTATATTACCGAGAGCTGCAGATTGTTACCGAATCAACCCTCTCGATACGGACTACCGTGGTCGAAATCTAACTAGTGGACGAGCAAATACAGGAGGGCATTGACGAAGGTCAAGGCGAGGAGCGAGCTACGAGAATCTGTAAGACCTACCACTCGTTTCCATTTGTAGCATACCCGTCATCGTCCGTAGCGAGGAGTGGCCGCGCGAAATTAAAAGAAAGTCGAACATTGTAACACGTCGTGCCCTTAGAGAGCGGTTTGCGGAAACCTTGTACCCAAACAGTACACGATATCCCATGGACGTTCTGTGGATATCCTTAGGATATCGGGACATCCTCAGAACATCTTCAGGACATCCCGAGGAGATTTGTGCTGTCTGGGATATATCGTACCGCAGTAGGTATACAGGGGGGATTCTAACCCTGGTCCTCTGAGGGAGGGTGCGGGGCGAGAGGAAACTGCGGACGCGGGAGTTGACGTCACGCGGGAGAGGGGACTTACCGACGTTATCGACATTTTTTTTACCGACATATTACCGGTATTTTTACCAACATATTTATTTTTACCAACATATTTATTTTTTACCGACATATTATTACCGACATAATAGGTAATTTTTATCGACCCTGCGATCTGTTTTTACCGACATATCTTTCCATATATTTTTTTAACATAATTTATATCGATATAATTGACCGTTTTATCAATCCTCCCTTTTTCGACGCGTTCGCGGTCTTCCCCCCTCTCTGTTGGCAGCGGTTCGCGAACGGGCCGTGCCACCCACTCGCCTTTCCCCCTCTCCGGCCACCCGTGCGTCGTCTTCTAGAATATTCTCGAATATTCCAGAAAGTTTGAGATCTTTTGAGGAGAACATTCGGTCTCGAAAAGAATTTTATCTAATGTATGCCTGCATAGAGATACTTTGATGGGAAGTAAAAGAGACATCCTTTTAGTTTTTATCTTCAACAGCCCCCCCCCCGAAAAAAAGAATTTTATCTAACTCTAATGTATGAAATTATCGCATACCTACACAGATATTTCTTTTTTTCAAAGGTAGGAATGGAAGTAAAAGAGATATACTTTTTTAATGAAGTAATATATTTTTCAGAGTGTTATTTCACTTATTCATAGCCTCATACATAATATTTTTCAAGGTGCACGCTAGCAATTCGCAATCAACGAGCGACTCACAGTCATAGTCGTTGCTTTCACATATCGCTTTTGTCGCATGATACATTTTAGTAATGTCTTTCTCTCGAAGAACATTTACAAAACTTCGAAATTTTACACTAACGAGATGCGTATTTTCAGACAATCATACATACATATGATCGATGCAATTTCCATGAGTAAATAATGTGTTCATACTAGCAAGTTTCAAATATAAAGACTTATTAGATAATGTACAGTATGTTTGATAAGAGCGTGTACGGCAAAACTCAAAAACTTAGGATAATACATAAATTGAAAAAATTTGTACACATTATGCATGATATAGACTGCGATGCTTTA
>NW_022639661.1:221545-221718 GCF_010583005.1 Odontomachus brunneus | reverse complement strand
GCATGATACATTTCAGTAATGTCTTTCTCTCGAAGAACATTTACAAAACTTCGAAATTTTACACTAACGAGATGCGTATTTTCAGACAATCATACATACATATGATCGATGCAATTTCCATGAGTAAATAATGTGTTCATACTAGCAAGTTTCAAATATAAAGACTTATTAGA
>NW_022639661.1:220954-221535 GCF_010583005.1 Odontomachus brunneus | reverse complement strand
GCGTTCATGTCCCCCCTCTAACGGTTTCGAGGAAAAAGTTTTGCCGTACACGCTCTTATCAAACATACTGTAAGTTTAATAATTTTGGAATCGCGCATCTTACAAAATTCCACTACCAAATCTTGAATCAACATTGGAGATGGTTTGTCAGTTTGCAGAAGCCGTTAAATGTCGAGACGTTTTTCCATCAGCTTTCTCCAAGTTTCTGCAGGTAATATTAATTGACTGTCACTGTCGTGCCCGTGTTGCTGGGACGCGAGAAGAGTTCGAGATCGTTGATGCGGGCGCGGCAGGGTGTGTGGCGGTGGGTAAAAAATGTATTCAATAGTTGTACTACGTTTAGTAGTTTTAAATATAAAGGATTTATTTGATAATTACACTTGAACGTGTTTAATTACTACTGCCGTTTCTTATTAGTAATGTGCGAACCGCGCGTTGGTCGCGTATGTCGCGGCGAGAGACGGAGGTGTTAGGTCTGACGCGGGCGGTCTTCTCCGCTCTTTTATAATATTGTTTTAGGCTTGTCGGAGGAGGTGCCTAGCGACAAGAACATTACCATATTTGGTAATGGTTTAATGCGG
>NW_022639661.1:210862-220944 GCF_010583005.1 Odontomachus brunneus | reverse complement strand
TTTCACCCACTTACTCACAAACGCCTTAGACTTCTTCATATACTAAGCAGCCGCTCCGCGCGACATTTTTGGTCCTTTCGGATGCGAACATAGAAATACAGCTTCGTAACGTGATGCGTACGCGGCACTCATGTTGAAATACGCTCTTTTGTGACGAAAGTCAAACGATAACTAAGGCTTCCTAGACAAAGCATCTTGGGAGAAGAGCCCCGCTATTGGGTCGCGTTCATGTCCCCCCTCTAACGGTTTCGAGGAAAAAGTTTTGCCGTACACGCTCTTATCAAACATACTGTAAGTTTAATAATTTTGGAATCGCGCATCTTACAAAATTCCACTACCAAATCTTGAATCAACATTGGAGATGGTTTGTCAGTTTGCAGAAGCCGTTAAATGTCGAGACGTTTTTCCATCAGCTTTCTCCAAGTTTCTGCAGGTAATATTAATTGACTGTCACTGTCGTGCCCGTGTTGCTGGGACGCGAGAAGAGTTCGAGATCGTTGATGCGGGCGCGGCAGGGTGTGTGGCGGTGGGTAAAAAATGTATTCAATAGTTGTACTACGTTTAGTAGTTTTAAATATAAAGGATTTATTTGATAATTACACTTGAACGTGTTTAATTACTACTGCCGTTTCTTATTAGTAATGTGCGAACCGCGCGTTGGTCGCGTATGTCGCGGCGAGAGACGGAGGTGTTAGGTCTGACGCGGGCGGTCTTCTCCGCTCTTTTATAATATTGTTTTAGGCTTGTCGGAGGAGGTGCCTAGCGACAAGAACATTACCATATTTGGTAATGGTTTAATGCGGTTGGAATTGAGGTCCCAAATGCGGAATGTGCAAGGTGGTGCTTATCGCAGCACTTGCACATCCGCTTCCTTGTTGTGGCGCAATCGAAACGATTCCTCGAGAAGTGCTTCGAAAGCGCTGATACTATTCGCGATTATAACATCCCTCCCCCCTTGGGAGAAGAAAACGGAGTGTCTAGCGAGGTTTTCGCACCCTTATTCTACATATATTTTTTCTTTTGTTTCCGTTTACAATTATGATTATAATCGGTTGTACTTGTTATACTTTATTATATTGTACTCGTGTTACAAATTTGTTTTCCCGTATATAAATGTAATTACAATCGTGTACTATTTATACTTTATTCGTATAAGCTGTGCCTGCGTGCTAGCGCAGGGATTGTGAGTATTATAGGTTTAGCACGTGTTCTTGTATTTCGCTGACTGTTTCGTTCTACTATTACTAGTGGGTCTCCTTTCTTTTTTCTTTTTTTTATTACGAATATTACCAGTATAATTACTGTTATTATTGTTATTCCGCTTGGTGCTGTTGTATAAATTATGTTTTTATATGCGTTGAAGGATTCGATCTGTTTTCCAAATTTTCGTATGTCTGTGTTATTCTATGACTGAGTTCCGCTAATTCCGACGGATTTTATATTATTTTACTCGGTTTTACCTGCAGTATTTCGTTTTTATTTTTAATTTCATTTACGTATTTTTGTCCTAATAATATATTCTTGTCTAATAATATATTCTACGTATTCTTGTCCAAATATTATATTCTGGTACGTGCGCTTGTATTAGCGTGCTACTTATGGTACCTTGTGCTTGTAATATGATATCTTCTACTGTTAATCTATATTGCTTTTTAATGTTTATTAGTCCCGTTTTATTAATTTTTTTGTAAAATATTTGGTCGTGACATTGAATGTAAGCGGTTTGCTCGCTGCGCGTGGAATATAGCCACGCGTTCTTCTGTGTTAAAGCAATAATAAACGTGTGATTTGTCGAGATATATTTTGTCTGGCAATTTTATATACTTTTTAACGTTGTGTACATTAGGATTTCGCACGGTGATTCTTTATTAATTCTGAATATTGCGTTACTTTGAGGGCAAGTATACTGGTTCCTATATTTTATGCATTAAGTTAATTCGTTTTCGCGTAATTTTATGTATGTATTTGTTTCCTGGCTAATTGCGATTTTAGTGTGTGTGATTTCAGTTAAGGCAAAAATATTGTCGTGACTATGTACAGGAAACGGGTGTACATGAATTATTTCATATGTTGGATAAGTTATAAGAGGTAAGTTTAATATAGTGAAGATATTTTTGTCTCTATAATACGCGCTGATCGTGCAGAATTTTTCTATTTCTACCCAGTTCTCTTTCCTAGGTGTAAACGGGAAATGTGTGCCTTTTGGTATGTGAATGGATATCTCTTGCAGCTGAGATATGATACTGTCTATTGGTGTTAATCTTGTCGGTAAGTTTCCTGATTTTATTTTATCTAAATAGTAAATTGTGTCGTCCTGGTCACGTACCAGGTCATCCAGTAAAGCGTTTAATATCGTAAAATGTTCGTCTACTTGTTGTCTTAATGTGAGTCCAGCTTAATCTGTATAGAGCTGTGTTATGCTATTCCACATTATTTTTTCGTTAGTTTCTAAAGTTTTTTCGAGGTTGTCGAGGCGGTGGACTGTTGTATTGATGATTTTTAATTGGTTTGTCCTTGCGTGTTGTAAGGTTTCCTGTCTACTTTGTAATAAGTCTATTTGTTCGTTTATCGTTTTTTCGTCGTTTGCGTCCATTACGCCAAACAATGATTTTGCTATTGTACCTATTCCGTCTATTATTCCTCGTTTTGCGTACGTAGGAGTTTTGTATATGTTGTGTATTAGTTCCGTCATGTTCTGTATACGGTCGAAGTTTTTCTGTACTACTTCACGTAGGTTATCGCATATTTGCCATATGGTACTTGTTTTCTTTTGTTGATTGCAAATTCCTTCCGCGCTGTCGAGATATTATGTATCTCGACAGCTTGTATTTGATTTCGTCTAACGTCTATTGAGTGTATATCCATTTTGATGACGGTTTTCCATGTTGAAACTATTTGGTGTAATTGTCCTTGCGTGTCATAATACACACCAGATGTGTAGGAATTCGTTGATTTCGAATGGGGTTTCTGTTTGCAACCCGTTTGTCCTGAGGCTGGTATTCCTTATTAGGCTGAATGCCCTGTAAGTATATTGGGTCGGATGTTTAGATAAATATGATATCCTTTTCCTGTTCTGATCGTATTTCGCGTGGGATAAAAATTCCTCCTTCTTTCTTTATTTCTAAGTTGTTTGTTTGTGTGAGAGGAACCTCTTTTTTAGCCTTGTTTAGCTCTGTTACTTTCATTCAGGATGTCGCCCGCTCGCATGTCCTGTCCCGCGTGCCTAGTGGTAGTGTCATTTGTGTTTTGTGGTTTCTCGCTCTTTCTTGAGATAACCGGTAGCGTTTTTTTTTTTCAGTAGACGTATCTTCGACGTCCACTAGTTAGCTTCAATGATTTCTCTTTTGAATTTTTTCTTTCTTCGTCACTTACACCACCCTTTTCTTACCCGTAATTCACTTTCTGTTCACAGGTAGTTCCTGGTCCGACGGACACCGATCCCACCGCTGCCACCAAATTGTCGTGCCCGTGTTGCCGGGACGCGAGAAGAGTTTGAGATCGGTGATGCGGGCGCGGCAGGGTGTGTGGCGGTGGGTGAAAAATATATTTATTAGTTGTACTACGTTTAGTAGTTTTAAATATAAAGGATTTATTTGATAATTACACTTGAACGTGTTTAATTACTACTCCCGTTTCTTATTAGTAATGTGCGAACCGCGCGTTGGTCGCGTATGTCGCGGCGAGAGATCGAGATGTTAAGTCTGACGCGGGCGGTCTTCTCCGCTCTTTTATAATATTGTTTTAGGCTTGTCGAAGGGGGTGCCTAGCGACAAGAACATTACCATATTTGGTAATAGTTTAATGCGTTTGGAATTGAGGTCCCAAATGCGGAATGTGCAAGGTGGTGCTTATCGCAGCACTTGCACATCCGCTTCCTTGTTGTGGCGCAATCGAAACGATTCCTCAAGAAGTGTTTCGAAAGCGCTGATATTATACTATTCGCGATTATAACATATCGATGATTATTTCCACGGTAGGCACAGGTCCTACGTTGATCCTAATCTGCAAATATTTGTACGACGTTGCAGTCAGAGCATATCTGCGTCCCAGGATAGTAGCGAGCAGTATGACGTGGTTGCGAAGTACTATGAAAAAATATAACAAAAGTTAAATGTATGAAAAATAATTTAAACGTGCATTAAAAATATTTGCATTGATACTTACTTTTCAAATCTTTTCTTGCACGGTGGAATATCATCATGTTGAACGGGCAAGTAGTAATTTGCGTGTTTAGCGTTCACCTCAGCACTGTATATTTTGATTTTTTTATTGTATTCGGGAACTACCACCGAACCTCGTCTATACAGAACGATTGACGAAACCATAGTCTAAATCTTACTAATATATAAACAATGTCTTCACCAACATTTTTTATCCCCTCTCTTATTCGTCTTCAGAATTATTACACATGTATTGATACATTTTCCGAAACTAGATAATAAATCCATGACACAGCGTCGTAACCAATCAATTAAGCAATCATATGTCGATGAAGCAATGTCAGCCATGATGCATTACAGCGCAAGAGAAAATGATGTGTAGTGTTTATTACTGGTATTTTTTACCAACATATTATTACCGGCATATTTATAATTTTTAACTGATGTTATCGACTCTCCGTCTTTGTCCCGTTTAGAATATTCTAGAATATTCGAGACCTTTTGAGGAGAACATTCGGTTCCCGAAAAGAATTTTATTTAATGTATGCCTACATAGATACTTTGATAAAATAAAAAGAGACATCCTTTTAGTTTTTATCTTCAACAGCCCCCGAAAAAAGAATTTTATATAATACTAATAATTGTCACCGAGGATTATTTCCGCGGTAGGCACAGGTCCTACGCTGATCCCAATCTCCAAATATTTGTACGACGTTGCAATCAGAACATATCTGCGTCTCAGGATATGAGCAGTATGGCACCGCATTTATACATGTTGTCGAGCGCCGTCTAATCTGGCTGCTGATAACGAATTCTCTTCAGTTGTAGCAGGTGAAAAGATATAAATATTCTTTAGATAGGGCGTGACACAAGGATTTTAGTTTGAGTTTCTTTGAAAAACTTTGGGGGGGGGGGGACATAGGGAAAATAGAACATATAAAATCAGGAAGATTTTCAACGCGCGTTTAGTCCAACCCCCAGACAATGACAAATATCGAACGCGAGCAACAAGTTCTTGCTGAAGACTATACCAATAGACAGCAAAAAAAAAATAAAAAAAGTTTTTTAAGTGTGTCTGTATGCGCAATAGAAGAGCATATATGATATAGTTAAAAATGGGTGATAATATTCCAGTCGAAGAAATATTAGACGATGAAGAAATAAATGATATGGATGTGCAACCGATAAATGGCAACAACGAAGAGTTTCCCGAAGTGATGGAAATGGACAACAATTTCGAAAGAATACTCGATGAAGAGTCATCCGATGAAGAACATATACTCGCAGGCGACAGTGATTATCATAGTGACTGTAATGATCAATTTATGGAATGAACTGATAAATTAATACATAATTCAATGCGCTGAATGGACGTACAAAAATGTGCTGTATATATTTTTATCATTCTACAGGAGGTAATTTAACATTATGTACTTCATGTATGTTGCGAATGACATATTTATTCACATATATGTATGCAGTTCGGAAGCATCTAATTGAGATATATGATGCGATAGACGGAAGATTTTGTTCAGATTGCAAAGGACTACTGTTTCAAATACTTCCATGCAATTTGTGTCCTTTATGCACCTAAGGACGTTCTAAAGAAGAATGGATACTAGAAGAAAGTGACTGGTCAGCTATACAAAAAATCAAAACAATCAATTTGTGAAAGTGCGTTTTTATGAAAAATGGAAGAACTCGCGCGAGTTGAACATGAACTGCAGGAACAATCCGCTCGATTGAGTTCGCGAGAAGAATATATTGGGTGGTGCAAAAGTGCGACGAGTGCATCGAATCGTTGCAAGAACATAGTCGAGCGAAACGACCGAGATTATCGATCGGTGTTCGACAATCGTTGGTTGCTTGAATTGCGCGATTGGAGGGACTAAAACATTCGTTGCGTTTTGTGCATACTGGTGCCGGACATTCAGGACTCTTGTGGCGTGAAATAGACACTGCTTTCGATAACCGCGTATTAACCGGTGCAGTTTTAAATATAAATTATATCGAACCTCTTTGATTTCTCCAGAGTGCGAAAAACATAGTACTCGGACATGTTCAAAATGCTATGGAGAGACACGTGAATCTCAAAGTGAACACTGTGTTTAACGGTGAGTTCGTCGCGAGTGAAAAAAACGTGTGAAAAAAGTATTATGACGAAAAACTTTGAACTCTTTTTCGTATCTGATCTCGAAGAGTGGTACGAGCGACGTGTTATCGAGCCCACCTTGGCATCGTTGGAGGAATTCCAGGAACGCGATAGCGGATGGGCATTGTCGAAAATACTCAATCTCACAATCAATGTGAACAAATACAATCCGTTGCATCCGGGGTGTCACATTAAGTTACCACGTGAAATACAGCTGAAGCGAGCTGTAATTAATGTGAAATCTGCGGATAATGCATGTTTCGCGTGGGCGGTGGTCGCTGCTCTTCACCCAGCCGAAAGACATGCAGATCGAGAATCTTTGTACCTACATTATACATTGATATTAAATTTACAGAACATTGAGTTTCCGATCCCTTATAGAAATATCATACTAAGAATCATTGATAATTACTTATTATCCAGTATTTTTAAAACTAAAAATAAGTAATTATCAATGATTCTTAGTATGATATTTCTATAAGGGATGTTTGTAAATCAAATAACAAAATTCGAACAACAATAAAACAATATATCCATCAACGTGTACTATTTCGAAAAAAAAAAACGGAAAAGGAAACGAAACATGTGATCTTTTCGATACGCCTCACCAGCTGCAAGATGGACAAACACATCAACTTGCTGCACATTTCGGATCCTCGAGACCACAACGCGGGACATTTTGCTTGGATCAAGGACTTCTCTTGACTCATGAGTTCTCAATTGAGCAAGAAAAAAGTCAGAAAATACATTTGCGTTCGGTAAATACATTTCATGAATTTAATGTATCGGAAGTATGAGACGATAGTAAATTGCAATGTTTTTTATAGATGCCTGCACTATTTCCACTCCAACGAGAAGCTAGAGAGTCACACCACAGACTGCAAAAAATTAAACGACTGCTACCCAGCAAGGACAACAAGTGGCTAAACTTTCGCAATTACAGCAGGAAGGAGCGAGTTCCATTTGTGGTATGCCGACCTTGAGTGCATCTTACAGAAAACGCCCTTATAGAAATATCATACTAAGAATCATTGATAATTACTTATTATCCAGTATTTTTAATAGTGAAAATAAGTAAATATCAATGATTCTTAGTATGATATTTCTATAAGGGCAGTAAGTGAGAAGGAAGAGGAGGGATGTACATCGCACGCGTATCAGCATCACAAAGTATTTAGTATAGCATATTACTTGCGTTGCTCGTACGACGATTCGTTATCATATTTTCGGAGCCGTCGCGATACGGATTGTATTTCGTGGTTCGTCGAGCAACTCGAAAAGTTAGCACACCGTGTAAAAGAAAAGTTATCAATCAATGTCGACATGGAAACTTTGTCGAAGGAACAGTGGGCGGCATTTCGTAAATGTCACGTGTGCGAGAAGCCATTTGCCACAAAGGATACACGCGTACGCGATCATTGTCACTTCACCGAACGGTATAGAGGTCCGCGCACTCAAACTGTAATTTAAATTACAAAAATTCATATCATATTCTAATAGTTTTTCACAATTTATCTGGTTATGATTCACATTTTATTATCAAAGAAATAGCTAACGCATTTGAGGAGTCAATTGATGTACTACCGATAACGAAAGAAAAATACATTTTGTTTACAAAGAACGTCCAAGATACAGCAGATAAATATAAAAATATTGTAAAATTTCGTTTTATCGATTCGTATAAATTTCTCAGCAGCAGTCTCGACAAATTAGCATCCTTTCTCACTAAAGACAAGTTAAAAATTGTACGGTTAGAATTTTCACAATCATCCGTCGAAGAATTTGATTTATTGACGCGAAAAGATGTCTTTCCGTACGAATACGTGGATTGTGTGGACAAGTCCACGTGGTTGTGTCGATTTTCTTATTTCTTTATTAATTTAATAATTATAAATAATTATATTTATTTTTTTATGTGCAATATTTATAGAAATATTTACAAAATATTAATTTTTTGTTTACAATATATATTATATAAAATATTTAGATATTTAGATATTTCTATATTTTAATAATAATTTGAATATAGATTTTCATAATTTTTCCTCTCTCTTTATATATATATATATAAGGTGTAGTAAAAAGAAATCCATTATTTTTGCATGAAATTGAAGGCTTTATTTAGCATAGTTGGAATGATCCGATTTAGGTCAAATATGCTCCGTTTTGTTCGATAACTTGTTGCCATTTTGAAGGTAATTTCACTACGCCTCTCTCATAGAAACCCTTGTCCCTATTGGCAAAAAACTGGGACAGTCGATTTTCACAAGCTTCTTGAGGCGAATTTTTCACCGCAAAATCATTCGCCATAGACAGGAACAGGTGGTAATCACTTGGTGCCAGGTCCGGACTATAAGGTGGATGCATAAGAACCTCCCAACCAAGCTCCCGGAACTTTTGACGAGTCACTATCGATGTGTATGGCCTGGCGTTGTCCTGATAGAACACAATTCCTCTCCTATTGGCCAAAGCTGGCTGCTTCTGGGTGATTGATTTCTTCAGACGGTTTAATTGTTGACAGTACAGGTCCGAATTAAGAGTTTGGCCGTAGGGAAGCAGCTCATAGTGGATGATTCCCTGCCAATCTCACCAAACACACAGCAAAGCCTTCCTGACCGTCAATCCTGGCTTGGCCATCGTTTGCGCCGGTTCACCGCGTTTCGACCACGACCGTTTTCGCTTGACGTTGTCGTAAGTGACCCACTTTTCATCACCAGTCGCCATCCGCTGCAGAAATGGATTGATTTTGTTGCGATTCAGCAGCGATTCGCAGATGGAAATTCGGTCCATGAGGTTTTTTTGAGTTAACTCATGTGGCACCCATATATCGAGCTTCTTTTTGTATCCAGCCTTATTCAAGTGGTTCCAAACGGTTTTTTGTGCAATGTTTAGCTCCTGGGCAATCGAAACAGGCTTACATGACGGTCGGACTTGACGATTTCCATTATTTTATCGACATTTTCGACAATTGGCGTGGTGCATCTTTGACATCAAAATTACCAGAACGGAACGAAACCAAAATTGCGCGTGATTGGCTGTTACAGTATCAGGACCATAAACACTATTCACATTTTCAGCCGCCTGGCTTGCGTTTTCGCCTTTATCGAAGAAAAACTATAAAATATTGTGTATTTTCTCTTTGCTGGTGTCCATCTTTGATACGCGCTCAAACAATACTGAATCAAACAATTACAAAACTGTCTAAGAAGTTTTTTTAGAACGAAATCTTATCTTTTTAACGCCATTTAGCGTAAATCGATCGCACTTATACAACGCGAGATATACATTATTAAAGCCATCTATTGGAAAAATAATGGATTTCTTTTTACTACATCTTATATTACAAGTGTACCCGATTAAGTTAAAACATATATTAGGTTAGGATATATGTCGAATGCGATAATAAAATACATTTTTATATAAAAATAGAACTTAGTCCGATAGCAGTCTGCGATTGGTATTGTCAATAAAGGTTCAAATTACAAAAAAATTTTTTTATTACAACAATTGTTTATTGATTATTTTAATACAATACAATGCATTTTACAATACATTATCCTTGTTTATCCATGAGTTGTATGAATTTCTAAATCCGAACCATTTCACGTAAACCTTGTCACTTTCTCTGCGTAATACTTTTTCCACCAGGTATACATCAGGATTATTAACACGATGCGGTTCATGTTCGTAGAATCCTCCAGCAACAGGCTGTTCGCGAAAATCCTCGAGCAGATAAGTTACAGGATTAGTTGTCTGTACTTTGGCAATAA
>NW_022639661.1:210684-210852 GCF_010583005.1 Odontomachus brunneus | reverse complement strand
TACAATACAATGCATTTTACAATACATTATCCTTGTTTATCCATGAGTTGTATGAATTTCTAAATCCGAACCATTTCACGTAAACCTTGTCACTTTCTCTGCGTAATACTTTTTCCACCAGGTATACATCAGGATTATTAACACGATGCGGTTCATGTTCGTAGAATC
>NW_022639661.1:210317-210674 GCF_010583005.1 Odontomachus brunneus | reverse complement strand
CAATAAATGTATTGCATTTATTTTCAAAATTTGATTTTGATAATAAGGATTTTTTCGTGACAAATTTGGTTATTTTCCGAGACACAATATTATATGCAATTTTGAATCTTTTTACCCACGTCATTGAAGCTTTGAATTTGTCCACATTTTCTTCTTCTTGCGCTCGAGATGCCCATCGAGCGATGTCAATGTCATGAATAATCATTCCTTTTTCAAGTGCTTCATTGAAGCGATTTAGTGTGTATTGAGATATCCTTTTTAATTTTTCTGTTCTACTACCGCCTTCATTTACTTGGTTGTCCCACCGTCGTAATTGTCGTATAGATGTTACCTTTCTAAATCTTCTTTTAACTTTTT
>NW_022639661.1:210173-210307 GCF_010583005.1 Odontomachus brunneus | reverse complement strand
GCGTTGTGCGAGTAGGTAAGTACTGTACGTTGCGTTGGATTACTTCTCTTCACTTGCGCTATGTTTTATAACTACTTGCGCATATTTTCTCATATTAGAAGATAAAAACGAATTAATTCTAATCATATGATATG
>NW_022639661.1:209653-210163 GCF_010583005.1 Odontomachus brunneus | reverse complement strand
CTATTGCTTGTTTTTTATAGTCATGTGATATACTTGCTTCAACGGAAGCGCAAATAACTTCTTCTGGAAGATATTCTTGCCCTTCATTTTCTTGTAATAAATCAACATTTTCTGCTTCTGGAACTTCATATGTATTGTAAAAATCTAAAGTATCCTCCTGTTCTACTTCAAATTCATTATCATTTTCTACTTCTCTCAACATATATTCAATCTTTTCGTTCATTTCAATTTCCTTTAAAGTTATTGGACTTTGTGGAGGATTAAGAACATTGAAAGTTGCATAAAGCAACGTAATAACGTTCAAGGCATTAAATTGCATCATTCTGATAAAAAATATTAAAATAAAGTATGTCTTTTGAACTGTGATTATATAAAAAAAAAATATATACTTTATAATAAATGCAGTGGTCTTCTGTTAGTTCTAATGCCGCTTCTTTTGCTTCTCTTTGTTGATACCAAAAATATGTAGTGAATCTAAAATAAATCAATGTCGTGATAATGGAGAAACAG
>NW_022639661.1:209021-209643 GCF_010583005.1 Odontomachus brunneus | reverse complement strand
AAATTATTTTGAATAAAGTATTATTTATCACTTTCGAACAACAGACGTCTTATTTGTATAAAAAAATTCCGGTTTCATACTTCTACACCTGGTATACGAAATAAAGACGTAAGCAGAGATAAACAACAGTAAGCATATACGATAATAACAGTAATAACTCGTATAACAACAGTAGCGAATGTGCGCGGCGTCGCAATTTGTACAGAAGTTTTCAATGTGTATTAAATATGTTTACTGCAAAGTAAATTGATACAAGATCAAGGCAGGTTAAAATAAAATTGTAATGCATGAAATAAAAGAAACATATTCTATTACTTTTGCAAGAGAGAGAAAGCGTGTAATGTGAATATACAATATATAATTACTAATTGCTAAAGATAACAGAGAACTCCGGATAAATTATGGAATAGTAATATAAGGAAACAAAGTAGAAAGGAATAATAAATTGTAGTAGAACAATATTTGACAATAATATTTATTTAACAATATATTTTAAAGCAACAGTACAGAATTTGCATATGAACGGATAATGTATTATATTTATTGCACATATTCGTTACAAAGATGATGATCATGGAAAAAATGTGTAATACAAAGCGATTTTTTACACCAAGAACAAGTA
>NW_022639661.1:207245-208146 GCF_010583005.1 Odontomachus brunneus | reverse complement strand
GAAATATTGCATTTAAAAAAATTTGAATAGACCGATGGAAAGGACATAAGATACTGTAAAACTTTTGTCTGAAATATTTTTTCATATACCTCATATTTTAGGAAATATTAAATAGAAATTAAAAAGTCCGTTTTTTTCAAGGGGTGGTTTCAACCCCTAAACCTCGAGATAAGCACATAAAAAAAAATACGTGTCTAATGTTTTTTGATGCTCTACAACATATCCAGTGCTCATCAAATTCGGTGAGGGACGCCCCCGACCGTTTCCTTGTTAGTACGTCGAATAATGATTGATGTTGTGTTTCTTTATTAGTTTCTGAACATCTGCGTTGTAAAATTCCTTGCCTTGATCGGTTTGCAAATTTTTCGGATATTTGTCTCGAATTATCTTGGTAAACACCTCAGCTACTTCTTTTCCGCTCTTACTCTTCAGCGGCACAGCCCATGTGTATTTGCTCAGCACATCAATAACCGTAAGTATATAGTGATGACCTTTGTTAAATCGCGCATAAGGACGCATCTCTACCACATCGGCTTGCCACTGATCATCGTATCCGCGTACAATGATGCGCATACGAGGAAAATTTTTTCTCGCCGAAGCATGCAGTTCGTCTACGAGTCACTGCTTTTCATTTTTCCATTTGCTAATCTTTGATGATTCCTTCACCATTATGGAATGACTTTTCTCGTGCTTATGTCTATGTATATATTGATTTAACTGTAATATTCCATTATTTATTTATCTTTTTTTATAGATTTACTTTCTTCTACTTTCGTATCAATATTTTTTGTTTTAGATTTACTTTCTTCTACTTTGGTATCAGTATTTTTTGTCTTAGATTTATTTTTTTCTTCTATCATATTGTTCTTTTTGTATTTAATTTCTTGTATCATATCAACTA
>NW_022639661.1:202523-207235 GCF_010583005.1 Odontomachus brunneus | reverse complement strand
ATGATTCCTTCACCATTATGGAATGACTTTTCTCGTGCTTATGTCTATGTATATATTGATTTAACTGTAATATTCCATTATTTATTTATCTTTTTTTATAGATTTACTTTCTTCTACTTTCGTATCAATATTTTTTGTTTTAGATTTACTTTCTTCTACTTTGGTATCAGTATTTTTTGTCTTAGATTTATTTTTTTCTTCTATCATATTGTTCTTTTTGTATTTAATTTCTTGTATCATATCAACTAGCAGATTGATGTTTTGATGAAGATCATTCATACTCTGTATGTTTTTCGCTCTGATTATTTCCTGTTCAGTTTTCAACGTTTTACTATTCTCCTCCAATCGATCTTTTAACGTTTTAATATTCTCTTCTAGTCGATCTTTCAACGTTTTAATATTCTCTTCCAGTCGATCTTTCAACGTTTTAATATTTTTATTCACATGCTTTGCAATCTGCTTTTTCCACACTTTAAAATTCTCATCCACATAATTTTCGTGTGCAGCGTCATTGAAGGCTTCCGGCCATGTTACATGTCGTATTTTGATCCTTCTTGTATCAAAGAATTTACGGTCGGCAGATAAACAAAGAGTATTATCTTGTACATATCGTTTGCTCGCAAAGACGCGCAAACTATCAGTCGCAAATTTTGTGAAACGCTCTTCCACATATTGTTTGGTTGCAACGTCACTATCGGTTTCCGGTTGCGCTACATGTTGTATTTTGGGAGACTTTGCGTCAAAATCTTTAGCCGCGTTTAGAAAAAGGGCATTTTCATGTACATAACTTTCAACGTATTCATCCCATCGTTCTACAGGAACAGTTCTGGAGCTGTTATTCTTTCGCGATGTTCCAAACTTATCCATCGACATTTCGATACGAGCAGTATCGACTGACTGACTTGTGTCAACGCTGCTCTGCTTAATTTATAATGAGGCCAGCTTCACGGAGTTCTTCGATAATTGATAAAATTTCATTGCCGTGGGCATTGTTGCCAGCTTTACACGAAGCTTCCAGTAATCGTAAACGATCCACCAGCTCGTTGGGATCATCCCAATACGTATAATCGATTTTGTTTTCGTTTAACGTCATCACATCTCGCGATACGGAGAAGCCTTTCCCTACCGCCTTATTGCTCGACATGTGTGATACCAAAGGGCTTATTATTCTTATACTTGTACCCTTTGTTACCGAGTACAGGATTTAGAGGGTTGTAGCCGCGTCTGTGAGCATTCGTCGCCAGCAGTATACTTTTGTACTTGTGTTTGTCGGTCTCGGTGTACACGGTATCGTCGGGTATTCTCTTAAATATCAGCTCGTAAAGACCCGGTGTTCCCATGTATCTTGTTCCATCAATGATTATATTATCGTCTCTGTCCAAGTCGATACGTTTATCACCTAGCGTCGTTTCATCATTATTGAAACGTACCCCGTAAACTTGATCTATAGTTGTATCTTTTCCACCGCTTAACATCGCTCCAAAGTATTGTTGTCCCAGGGGACCAAGGTGATCGCGCAACGTTTGTCGTCCCGCGCGCGTTTGTAACTGATGTCTAATGGATGTCGCGAGCGGCTCATCTGGGGTTTCGAAAACAGTATTCTCATCATCATCAATGGGTAGAGCAACCACATCAATCCGTTCGATTTATGTGGTTGCTCGTATAGAGGTGCTTTCCTCGATGTAAAATATATCAGAGAATCGTTTAATCGTATCCGTTTTTTCGATGAAGGCAATGCGAACGTATTTGAATAATCCTACGACATGTCCAATAATTTTCCACTTTTTGTCATGTGCGTCTTTTCTTTCGGTTTTGATATCGCACTCTTTGCTTCGACGTTCGCATGGTACTCACCGATGGTGTCTCAGTTTTAACACTGACGTTACCCTCTACATTAGCGGTACTCTTCGTGATTTGCTTCAGAGGTTCGACGACGGGTTTAAAATGTCTCTCCAATGCAACATCTTCCTCCATCCTACCGGTTTTCAAAGTGTGATACTTCTTGCGAATCGATTTACTCGTTCTCGCAGTCTCTTTCGCTATCTTCTCGCGATTCTTGATGTTCATGTTACTATTGATCATCATTAATGCGCTCTCGTGGATATTGAAGCGACGTTAGAACGGTGTTGGAACGACGTTATATAATTAGAACGACGTTGAAACGACGTAGGAACGATGTTGGAACGATGTTACCAGTCTCTCAAAGTCAAAGGTTGCTATCCTTTAAGACCTGCTGTCCATGTATGCCCGTCTCCACCGTTGCCCCTCCTCATCCGGTGCAAATAATACAAATAAGCCCCGGGGTCGACACCAATTTTTTGGCAGTCCCCGGGTGCTTGGACGCAATGCGTCATGGGGGATCCACTATAGAAGGAGGAGGGCATACTAGGTGGCGGCGGGACGCCGTGCGCTCGAGATCTGCATATCTTTTTCGTTCCAGAAAGAGAAAAATATCGAGAGCGCGGTTCTGCTAGACCGGGACTCGAACCCGGGTCTTTCGCTTGCCGGGCCACTGCTCTAAACCACTGAGCTACCTGACGCTCCACGCTCACGACACTCTCCTCTTCCTAGATAACGCTCAGAGATGCCGTTCGGAAGCGACATCTCTGGCGCGATCCCGAGCGCACGGCGACTACAGAGAGAAACAATGTTACTATACCAAATGGTACAGCTGTCAGTCTCTCAAAGTCAAAGGTTGCTATCCTTTAAGACATGCTGTCCATGTATGGCCGTCTCCACCGTTGCCCCTCCTCATCTGGTGCAAATAATACAAATAAGTACAACGATGTTAGAACGACGTTGGAACGACGTTGGAACGATATTGGAACCATGTTGGAACGATGTTGCCACGTTGAAGTGACAACGACGATTGTACAACTCCCAGCGTAGCAAAATCGTTAAATCTCTTCCTATATCGACCATTGTTCATAGAACTGTCCTTATCAATCACTGTAAAGCCATATTTATGTTGCCAACGTTCACGACACAATGCATTAAAATCCTCATATGACATGCCAGTGTTCACATCGTTATAAATATGTTTCAAGTTGGTACCATCCTGTTTGAAGAGAATCAGCAAATTTGCGTTGTCGCATATAAGATGCTTGGGTATCTTTGCATACGTTTGACAGAGATGGAAACAGTCAACGAACTGGATGGTGCAAAGATTGATCGTAACAGAAACGTGGGAATAACTTCCACGCTGAAAAACTATGTATCGTTATCTTCGGATAAAAATGCTACCATGAAAAATGCTGCGTGGGATACGACTGACGCTGTTTCGGCAGATAGATACTTCAACTTTTGCGTGCCACTTAACATGCTGCTAGGATTCTATGAAGAGTACAAACGTGTAATAATTAACACGCGTCACGAATTAATTTTATTACGGTCGTGCAGTGACAACAACGGTCTACTTGGATCTTCAGCGTTGCAACCTAAGATTGAGCAATTCAAGATACAATGGCAAATGCCTCATGTAATGTTGAATGATATCAATAAACTTTCCCTGCTGAGAACATTGAAGAATGGTCGATACCTGAGTATGAGTTTCTGTTCATGGGATCTGTATGAATTTCCTCTGCTGCAAAGCACGACCAAACATCTGTGGACTGTTAAAACAGCCACTAATTTGGAAAAACCACGATACGTTATCTTTGCCCTGCAGACTAGTTGAAAAAATGTTATATCGAAAAATATAACTCAATTCGACAACTGCAATTTAACCAACGGAAAGCTCTATCTAAATTCAGAGTGTTATCCATACGATGACATGAATTTGGATCTTGTAAAAAATAGATATGCAATACTTTATGATATGTATAGCCGTTTCCGCAAATCGTATTATGGATACAACGGTGCTGAGGTATGGTTAACAACTATCGACTTTCTGGAGCCTTTCGTGGTTATCGATTGTTCAAACGATATTCAACGATCGATTGTCAAAACGAATCTGTTAAAAGTGCCACTGTAGATGTGCGGATAGAATTTGAATGTAGAGAGAATATACCAGCGAATACTACCGCATACTCTCTGTTCCTGCATGATCGTGTAGTTGAATATAGCCCACTAACCAACTTAGTGCGTAAAATCAACTAACATTGGAAAGTATGAGAAAAGAATAATAGAAAACATCAAAAGGCTATACGCGACATTTCTTTTCCGAATGTATCGAAGAGTATTTCGCTATGGTCGAACCAACGTTTGTGGACTTGCAAGGATTCGTTGTTGGAAAGAGATTTATTGTAAAGGAAGTAGCGATACTTAGGAATGGATCTGTTCTCTCCCATTATATCTTTACTAGTCCCATGCCATGGCATCTTCTCGCAAGATCCGACAAATCGAGAGCATACTGGTTGACGGTTAATCATCATGGACTACGATGGGATGACGGGATCGTTGCATACAGCAGAGCCAAGCATTTGATTACGACAGCTGTGGTTGGCAAATCATGCGATGTGGAACATAAAGACGTTTTTCCCCCACTCGTATACGTAAAGGGGTGTGAAAAGCGAGAATGGTTGGTGAATCTTCTGGACGACAATGTAAAAAGTAACCTGATCATCGAGACCTTGGATGCGGGTGACGAGGACATAGTTTCCTTAGACAAACTGGATGCAACCAATATTTTACGATATAATAATCATATTAAGCATTGTGCTTTACAGAATGTATTAAAAATATTCAATTGGCGGTCTCAACGCCCGGAGAGA
>NW_022639661.1:199724-202309 GCF_010583005.1 Odontomachus brunneus | reverse complement strand
CCAATAAAAATTCCGACTAAAATTCCGAAATAACCCTGGGAAATACAGCACTAAAACTCCTTAATCCGCGAAGTAAACTTCGCCGGACCTTATCCTTGGGATCAAAAGGAACCGCTGGATAACGAAAAATTATGTCCGTTACATTTTCTAACTTACGTTATCCGGTTCCGCCTCATCTGCTGATTCCCTCACCACCTTAAAAATCCTCCAATAACCTTCTCTTTTGAAATGTATGATTTTCTCCACCCACAACCCCAGCCAAGAAGATTTCCTTAACACTACTACTTACTTCTACTTACTTACTACTGGATACAACAGTCCCCCATACCATTTTCTCTGACGAATCCAACAACCTAGGACCCCCCAAATTTCCACATCTTCCCTACCAAACCATTTCCAGTTAATATCGTATATAACCGCGACTCCGCGCACCGCGGGGCACTAGGAAAAATCCAAGTACCCTAAGAGTTCAGCTACTCAACTCTCTGTGTTTATTGCTGTATTCATTGTGCGATCGTCCGCAACCCTCACACACAAATACCAGATTCCATTCAGACGAGGATCGAAGGGGGCCCAACTGAGAAATCTAGCAACAGGTACTCTCTCCTCCAAATCGCTCATCAACAGTAAGTTATCGTTTTATTACTCGTTTTCTTTCCCCCAATATCAAAACTGTAACTCCGGGTAGATGTCTTCCCATCTTCCCATCTTAACCCATTGGTAATTCCGGGGTGTCAACTTCTCTAAATTGATTTGTCCCGGATTACGCACAGGTCACTATTTAGACTCCTGGATCAGCAAAAACCTACCACCCTTCCCACCCCACTTGGCGATTTTTCTTTTTTTTCCCTCAAAATCTGCCTCATCGTCCAGCACCTTCACCTATTCCTCCATCTTCCCCCACGACCTACTTTTCACCCTCTTCACCTCCCAATGATCCTGAACATTAACGCTCAGCCTCACCCAGAAGTCCACACACGCACACACTCACACAAACACACACACGCGTACTTTGTCTCCGTGCCAGTAGTTAATAAAAATTGTAACAACCCCGCAAGAAAAATAAATATAATCGTTAAGAATTATCTAAATTCTAATTCAAATTACATCACAATTTCTTTTCGAATCCTTCCCTTTTCCCCCTTCATTTCTCTTATCCGCTCTCGGTCCGTTCGCGATAAAGAGATTCAGTTCTCTGATCGAAAAAGGACCACTCGTCGTACGTCGATACACGTGTAAAGCGATCCTTCTGGTCGCTGACTCGTAACTCGACCTGCTAGTACGATCGAGGCCTTACGTCGTGTTGCGTTCTCTACCAGGACGTAACATCCCGACGTAACAGGGTAATGTTCCCAATTAATTGCTGGGTCGTTGATATCAATGACATAGTCGGGAAAGTGTTCCCAGATAATTGGTGGGTCATCGATATCACCAGAAATGTCGATGATCTCTACTTCTTTGTTAACTTGCTCGTTTTGGATTTCTAAAATTATATATATTATTAGCGTATAAAAAGTAGTTTTAAAATAAGTCATAATTAATATTTTACTGATATAACTTACTCACGTCTTATCGACGTCTTCTACCGCCGTTCTTATAGGCGAGAAAATCACATGTTCGGTCGAATTTCCTGGGCTATGGAAAACAATAATCATTAATTTCATATACTTCTAGTGTATTGTAGTTTTTATATAATTATTACGATATTTCGCTTACCTAGTATGGTTGAGTACATCCCCGATCATGCCCCCGACATCCTCCATTTCCTCCCCGTAATCACGTCTGATTATAAGGATTTCCCTCACAATTTCTTGGATCCGATCGTTACAAAGTCTTCCGCTGTTAAGCAGCAACACGAGTAGCATGCTGCTGTATTCGCAAGCGAAGATATAAAATAAATTATAGTTTTCCGCGTCGTCGCTTTCCGATACGCGAGATAAATATTTCTCGCGATCGATATTCGGGTCCGCGTAAGAACTCGCGACAATACATTCGTGCACTAGAACATGTAACGCTATTTCGCGTTCGGTGCGGGATAAGCTGCGAGTCGGTGTGGTCCGGATTCGAGCAGATGTCAATAATAGTGAAGACAGTGTGATGGATATTATAATGATATATATTGTCGATTAGATGGCTATGTACAATGAGTATTTACAGGTTGATCCGACGCCGTTGGTTTAGCGCGCGGTATTTGTGTTCGCGCGTGTTGATGTTCGCTGCGGCGGAGCTCGGGCTGCAGGGCCGCTGGCGGTCGCGTGACGCGTCGATCGTGTTGTGCTTGCGGCGCGATGTTGACGTTCGGATCTTTAATTTTGGTCGCGCGAGGAGAGCCGTTACTCGAGGAATAACACGGTCCTGCGTGCGCGATGCGTCGGATTTTTGTGGCGCGGTCGTGCGCTACGATGCGGGGATCGATTCCCCGGGATGGGTTTTCGCGGAGGTTGACCTTACGAATCCAGTAAGGCGACGGATCGGTAATCAAGGATGTAGACTTTACGAATCAATAAGTCTACGCGGATGTCGACTTTACGAATCCAATAAGTCGGCGGGGCGGTATCGGGGAATGTCGACTTTACGAATCCAAC
>NW_022639661.1:199381-199714 GCF_010583005.1 Odontomachus brunneus | reverse complement strand
TTGTGCTTGCGGCGCGATGTTGACGTTCGGATCTTTAATTTTGGTCGCGCGAGGAGAGCCGTTACTTGAGGAAGAACACGATCCTGCGTGCGCGATGCGTCGGATTTTTGCGGCGCGGTCGTGCGCTACGATGCGGTGCTGCGGGGATCTATTCCCCGGGATGGCGGCGCGGTTTTCGCGGAGGTTGACCTTACGAATCCAGTAAGGCGACGGATCGGTAATCAAGGATGTAGACTTTACGAATCAATAAGTCTACGCGGATGTCGACTTTACGAATCCAATAAGTCGGCGGGGCGGTATCGGGGAATGTCGACTTTACGAATCCAACGAGTC
>NW_022639661.1:198929-199371 GCF_010583005.1 Odontomachus brunneus | reverse complement strand
GAATCCAATAAGTCGACGGAGCGGTATCGAGGAATGTCGACTTTACGAATCCAACAAGTCGACGGAGCGGTGACGAGGAAGGTTTAGGATACGGTGTTCGAGGCAGCGGTGCTCGCGAGGTGCTGCTGCTGTCGGAGTCTGAGCTCTGTTCAGCGGAGTGCCTCGGAAGACTGCTTTTTACTGAGCTTTTCGCGCGGTCTTTTATACTACTTTTAACCTGATATCGTGTTGTGATATTCGCGGTCGGTCGGCGGTGTTTACATTGGTTTGTCGCGTGTTCGGTTTCGTGACGAGTCGTTTGATTTTATCGTTCTTACGGTTCCTGCTTTATTTTTCTTACGAACGGCTCGTTACAAACACTTAATCGCGACATAGTATTCACGCGTTGTGTTGTCGAGGTCTGTACAACTTGTGTTTTCGAGAGACAAAATTCTTTTTTCGG
>NW_022639661.1:192893-198876 GCF_010583005.1 Odontomachus brunneus | reverse complement strand
GGGGGGGGGGGGGCTGTTGAAGATAAAAACTAATAGGATATCTTTTTTACTTCCCATCAAAGTATCTCTATGCAGGCATACATTAGATAAAATTCTTTTCGAGACCGAATATTCTCCTCAAAAGATTTCGAACTTTTTGGAATATTCGAGAATATTCTAGAAGACGGCACGCGGGTGGCCGGAGAGGGGGAAAGGCGAGTGGGTGGCACGGCCGGCTCGCGAACCGCTGCCAACAGGGAGGGGGAAAGGTCGCGAACGCATCGAAAAGGGGAGGATTGATAAAACGGTCAATTATATCGATATAAATTATGTTAAAAAATATGTGGAAAGATATGTTGGTAAAAACAGATCGCAGGGTCGATAAAAATTACTAATTATGTCGGTAATAATATGTCGATAAAAAATAAATATGTTGGTAAAAATATAAATATGTTGGTAAAAAATAAATATGTTGGTAAAAATACCGGTAATGTGTCGGTAAAAAAATGTCGGCAACGTCGGTAAGTCCCCTCTCCCGCGTAACGTCAGCCCCGCGCCCTCAATTCCCCTCGCTCCGCACCCCCCCTCAGAGGACCTGAGTTAGAATCCCCCCTGTATATCTACTTACCGCTAACGGATCTATCGTCGGATCCTTGAACTTGCGAGTATCGGAACGAGTGTGTTCCAATACAATAAATTAAGTGATTACCGTACGATTGGATCGTCTAACTTTCTTTTGCCTGATATCTGCTCCCTTTCCCAACACCCACTCCCATTTTCAACTCTAATTAACCTAGAACTGCCGGTCCCATAGGTTTTCGATTTTCTCGACTTCGTAGTAGTAACGATTTTAAAAATTGATATAAATTGATGAGGAGGTGCGGCCTTACCGCACCTGGCGCCCAACTTCGCGTACGAATATCGAGGTCGAGGATCGAGGACCGTGGAAATCTGTCGACGCGGCGGACAAGTAGCTGTCCGCCTTAACTAATAAGAAAAGTCGTCGCAACATTTAAAAGGGTCTATTCTTTTTTTTTAAAGAAATCATTTGTTTTCGTATATGGATATACTATATGTATACAACACGAAGTGTCCCTTGGTCAAAGTGACAGTGGTGCAGTAGGTAAAGTGAACGACTCAAGAACCAGAAGACTCAGATTCGAATCTCAGCAATACCCATACAGCACAGACGCTTGAAGCAACATTGCTACAACGTTGTAAGATTGCATATTGCAGTGCAATGTTGCAGAGATATTGCAGTGATATTAATTTGCAATATTTCAAAAATATTACAAATATAATATAATATTTTTTACTTATTTACTAGTTATTTTTGTTATTTGTATTTCAAATTCAGTGATGTTTCACATCAATAGTATCTATAGAATAGTATTTGTAAGTGGCAGTCATTAATATTAGACCACTATAAGGATACATTAATAAAGGATAAGCACCCAGGTAGCAAAGAGACGTCTAAAGACGTCATTAAGACGTTATTAAGACGTCTATGACGTTTTAATGACGTCTTTAGACTTCACTTTGCTACCTGGGCATAAATTGTAAAAACATTGTTGGAGTCATTAGAGACCGCGTGCGCGCTCGACCGTCAGATTAAGCAATAGTTTAACGCAGTCAGGATATGGATGGGTGACCGGTGGTATACTGCTTGGGATCGAAATTATCGCTGGAAGATTCACGAAAGTTTGGAGTGTGTTAACAACCTTCGATACCTAGTGGTTTATGAGACATGTGAAAATTAGGAATATATAAGTATATTTTTTTAAATATTATGATTTTTTTATTTTTCACCTTCGCACAATAATTCTCAGTATTTGATTACTATTAATATTTAACGGTGATTTTATTATCAGTATTCATCAAAAATTAAGTACTGGCCAAAAATTATTGAATTACTGATAATACTTAATCACTAATAATTTTTCAGTATTTCTTAGTTTGATATTTCTGTAAGGGAAGACTCTTTCATTTGTCTTCATGACGCCGTCACACTGTATATATTTTTAATTTTAAGGAAGCTAACTGTTATCGTCAACAGCGAGTTAGATAAGCTTCGCTCCTGAACCCTGTATCTATTGTACTACCTTTTATAAATAAAGGAAAAAAAATGGATACGTTCGGAGACTAGCTAGTAGCGCTATTAAGGGTGCGATCCATTACACGCTCGCAACGCTCGCGAGCGTCATTCTGGCTGCGTTCCTAATTCACTGCCAGTACTGAAATTCTATAATATACGTAACATAAACTAAGATTTTTAGTACTGGCAGTGCATTTCGGAACGCAGCCTTTATCTTTGTTGCTCATGGATGTTAAACAAAGATAGAATGACGCTCGCGAGCGTTGCGAGCGTGTAACGGAACGTGCCCTAAACGTTATCATATCATCATATCCTTGTTATATTTCTAAAGAGCGAGAAAGATAGAAATTTGTCGTCTATGTCGTCTGCTCAGAAGTGTCACATATAAAACATGTGCCGCAGGTTGCACGTGCGTGCGGCGCAACGTACACAAGCTAAGAACCATGTATATGTGGAGTGCCCATCACGACTATAGCGCTTGGCGCTTCAGTAGCGCTACAGTTCGTTACGGGGTGCGTTCGAGAAGCACGCTACCAAAGCTACCGTAAGACACATGAATTGTTTTTTTACGTGACTTACTTTCCACAATCATCTTATTTGACATGTGCTGCTTGTCACTAACAAATACCACATACGTTTATTTAGATATATTTATGGTTCTTAGTTAATTTCTATTCGAGTCGTCGTATTGACATATGTTACTTGTCAGTAAGTACTGTCAGAGTCATATTTTTTTGACGTGTGATGATTCCCAGGAATTATAAGCAAAGTCATCTTATTTATCTGATTCGCGGTAGTTAAGCAGAGTCGACGTGAGCTACTTCCCAGGTAGAACACAAAATCATTTTTATGTCAAGATAATTTCATTTTAACAGCATTGTAATGAAATTGTAATAAAAATGATATCGTTTTACGTGAAAATTACATCAATTTTATATAATTAGACGTCATTTTAACTTTAATAAGGTTGAGTTCCCACTGAGCGCGTCACGCGTCACGTCGTCTGCCTGTGTCACGAGTTAACCAATCAAATCGTTCCATTGGAACAAGTGCGTCGTGCGTCCGCGTCGCGTCATCCCAATTAAAGGATTTGATTGGTTAACTTGTGACGCAGGCAGACGACGCGACGTGTGACGCGCTCAATGAGAACTCAGCCTAAGACTTTGTATTCTACCTAGACTTTCAATAGTTATAAGCAGAGCCGTCTTACTTGACGTGAGCTGATTCACTGTAGTTACAAGCAGAGTCGTCTTCACGTGAGCTGCTTCCCAGGTAGAACACAAAATCATTTTGATGTCAACATAATTTCATTTTGATATCATTGTAATTAAATTGTCATAAAAATTTTATCTTTTCATACGAAACTGATATCATTTTTATGTAACTTGACGTCATTTTGACTTTTACAAATCTTAGTGTTCTACTTGGGTTTTCAGTAATTACAGAGTCGTCTAACTTGATATGTGCTACTTGTCAGTAACAAGTGCCATATGTATCTTTTTTTACGTATATGGTAGTGCTTCGCAATTATTACTGCCAGAGTTGTCGTATTTGACATGTGCTGGGGTGCATTCAGGATGAACGTCCGGACGACAACATTTACCCAGAAGCGTTCAGTTTCATCGGGTGTTTTGTTCAGACGTTGATCTAGCGTCGTTTAGGATGGGTTTGAAGAAATGTCCGGACGACAACTTTTTGCCGTACTCGAGACTGCGGCGAATTTCGCCCGACATGCGCAGAAGAAACTAGCTATAGCTACGCGCGCTATAAGCTCACGGGTGTATATCAGTTGGACACGGGGCAATTGGACACAGTCCAATCACAAGTCGCTGTTCCAAGGGACCCTACAAATGTCTCTAATCACACGGTGCTGTGATTGGCTGTGTCCAAATGCACCGTGTCCAAGTGCACCGCTCCCGTGATCATGCATTGTATGATTTTATTCATTGCAAATTTTATAACAATGGAACGTTACTCGAACACATAATATATAAAATAACTATATCTCGCGTGTTTATGCAACATTAAAATTAAAAATACTCTATTTCGACAACCTATACAAGCGTTGTATTTTTACAGTATTCTATATTGATTCAGTGTTCTATATTCAAATAAATCTAATATTTATCTTTTTTTTCAAGAGCAGCTATTAAGAAGTTTCCTGAAAACTCTTCCCCAAGATCTCCTTTTACATTGCAGTAATTTCCTTGGTAAGAAGAAAGAAATGCATGGACGTTCGAGCGAGAGAAACGGTCATCGGGCATCGCGTATTCCTCACGTACAGACGAGATAGTGTAAGTCGAGCGTTTTCTTAGTGTGTGTCATACGTATTTTAGGACAGCATTTCTGGCGACAACGTCTTATAATGCTATCTCTTTTGTTCTTACGTCTGCGATAGAAAATGGAAAATCGCCGCGACTCCCACTACTATTCCCTCTCCAAGCCGTCCCACAATCGTATACCACTAGCCCTTTCCGCCACTCCGTGCTGCTCTTACTTCACTTACAGGCAGCAATGTGTGAGTGACGTGTCATCGTGTGCAAGTCACACGGATATACGGACAGTATTAATATATAGACGCCGGTGCGTGTACATACTACATACCATGTACCCCAAATGTACATAGGATATGCAATATACCAGGTCTGTAAATATGAAACCGGAATTTGCCCATAGATGGCCCTAGCTGTCAATGTAGTTACCGTCAAACCGTGTCATTGGCGCCATTTCCTTGTTGACATCTCTGACAAAGATTTTCAACTCACAATAATTCAAGTTTCATACAACAGCATAGTTTGTAATAGCATTGAACATATCGAATTTTGGGGTGTATATCAGTTGGACACGGGGCAATTAGACACAGTCCAATCACAAGTCGCTGTTCCAAGGGACCCTACAAATGTCTCTAATCATACGGTGCTGTGATTGGCTGTGTCCAAATGCATCGTGTCCAAGTGCACCGCTCCCCGAATTTTGTGCCTGGAAACTACAATTTGCGGACAGCATTAGGCCTGTTCTTTGTAGCTGCACTACTGAACTAGTGCAATAAGTTAGAGTGAGAAAACGTATATTTGTTTCACTTCAATATATTGCACCAGTTCAGCAGTGCAACTACAAAGAACAGGCCTATTGATTTTCTGTTAACATTTGAAGAAAACTTTTGCAGAATCGCATCGAATGCTTGTCGAAGCTTACGGTGAGCATGCTTTTGGTAAATCACAGTGCTTTGAGTGGTTTAAAAAATTCAAAAGTGGCGATTTTGACGTGAGAAACGAAGAACGTGGAAGACCACCGAAAAAGTTTGAAGACAGCGAATTGCAAGCATTGTTGGATGAGGATGACACTCAAACGCAACAACAACTCGCGGATCAATTAAATGTGACACGAGAAGCCGTCTCCATACGTTTGAAAGCCATGGGAAAGATCCAGAAGATGGGAAAATGGGTTCCACATGAACTGAATGAAAGACAGCAGGAAAACCGAAAAACCACTTGCGAAATGCTGCTCGCCAGGTACAAAAGAAAGTCATTTCTCCATCGAATTGTGACTGGCGATGAAAAGTGGATATATTTTGAAAATCCTAAGCGTAAAAGATCATGGGTAACTCCAGGCGAACCATCGACATCGACTGCAAGGCTCAATCGCTATGGACGGAAGACGATGTTCTGTGTTTGGTGGGATCAGAACGGTGTGATCTATTATGAGCTGCAAAAACCTGGCCAACCGTTAATACTGAACGCTACCGATAACAAATGATCGATTTAAATCAAGCTTTGCGTGAAAAACGACCAGAATATAAAAAAAGGCAACACAAAGTGATTTTGCTTCATGATAATGCACCATCACACACAGCAAAACTGGTCAAGGAAACGATTGAGGCGTTTTGTTGGGAAATACTTTCGCATGCGG
>NW_022639661.1:188990-191063 GCF_010583005.1 Odontomachus brunneus | reverse complement strand
TTTAATATTGATACATTGGAACTTCTTCTATAAATAATAGACAAAATACATAATTAAAAATACATTATTCATTTACAAACAATATGTTATATGTATGATTTTATTATTTACTTTCTATTCTCGATGAAGAGATCTTTAGTGAAAGCCATCATTTCATAGTATGGCCATTTATTTTTTTTCATTCCACTACCAGCTGAACCGCTTTTCTTGCTATTGCTCTATTAAAATTCGGCTGTAATTGTAACGAAGTTTTTTCCATATATTCTTGGCCTCATTAACATCTTTGATGTTACCTAAGGAAAATTGCAAACTAATTATTGTTTCGAGAATATTTTATATGAAGAAATACGATTGTGCTTGACTAACATACCATTCATAGCAGACACTACCTCCTCCCATAATATCTGAATAATACTCCTGCCCCTTTCGGTAACAGGAATTTTAAAATTCCATAAGGCTTCTCGCTTTTGGACTTCGCTAATCAACATTTCATTCCTAAGAATCTCGGTCAATGGTTCATCATGAATTTCATTTGGGTCGACAATCATACCATTATCTGCAAAAGTGTATCTATACAGTATGTCCTCGAATATAATACGCTATATAAGTATGCTCTTGAATATAATTTTTATGTCAATAATCATTTTTAATAATTGCGATACAAAAGATAAAAACTTACCAAGCTGTGGATATATGTAGCCTGCATCATCAACATGGATTTTAGTATATCCTTTGTAACACTCATGGTCCATTACAATGTCAATATCTATTGCTGTGTCACATAATGCACAAATGTTTTCCTACAAGAAGAAAATTTACATGTTAACTTACGTAAACATGCATTGCAATAATCTCTGAAAAGATTATAACTGTAAGTGACAGCATTCCCCATATATAGTGAATTAAACTATTATCAAATTCGTTAGAATTTTGTTTATAGCCAGATAGACAGATTGTGGTGCATATTTTCTGCAAGATGCGTCCTCATATAAGAAGCAGATATGCAGCATGCGTGCCTCATATGACAAGAGAGTTTTGGCAGAATATAAAAGACATCATCTGATGTCATAAAAATTGAGGCAATATTACAGCGGTATTCTGATGCAATTTTATGATGTATAAAATGATATCAGAATATCGTTGTAATTGCCTCAATTTTTGTGACATCAGATCACGTCTTTTATATTGTGTCAAAATTCTTGTCATATGAAGCACGCATGCTACATATCTGCTTGTTATATGAGGAAGCATCTTGCAGAAAATATATAACGAAATTTATCTATCTGGGTATTTTGTATGAAGATTCAATAAAAAATTACACGATTTCCTAAAAATTTGTTCAGTTATCAATAACGTAATGTTATTCGCTGTAACTATTACCTTGTTTCAACAAATAATATAATTCTTCAGAATTTTATTACACATTTAATATGGAATGTGCAATTATATTTATTATTTCTAATATACACATTTATTTCCACAATATATTGTGGAATCTTATTGCAAAAGATATTCGCTGAAGTACTTACTTTGGCCATTTCTTGCAACTTTTCAACTATTTGTACAACTTTTTTTTAACTATTTCTACGTATAATACGTACTACATTTAGTAAAAGAAAAAAATTCATTAATCCGGTATTACACCGATGTTTAAACAGATCAACATCGAATTAAATGAATTTTTCTTTCACCATATATAGTACGTATTCTACGTACACACGTACATACACTATTGTATATTGTGTAGTCAAAAATTTCATATGTGCGTATATATGCTGTTTGAAAAAGTTGAACTTGGTCGAACTTTGGACACGCTATTGTCACCAAAAAATCACTAGATCAGTTTTATGGCTGCTAAAGATCGAATTTTTTAATTTTGTGAAAAACATGTAAAATCAAATAGATTACATATCATTTAATACAAAGAAACATAATAAAAATAGTTTACCATTTATTTAGTTTATTTATAAAATTGGACAAAAAGTATCACTTCGATTGTACTCAATTGGACACCTCTCATTGGCTGTTGCTCAACATTTGAAACAGCGTTTGAGCGCTGGTGCTAAAGCGCCG
>NW_022639661.1:188730-188802 GCF_010583005.1 Odontomachus brunneus | reverse complement strand
CAGGACAAGGTCAACTTTGCTTTTTTAGATAGAAATACATATTTTTTATTATGTCATTTTATTCTACGTGAG
>NW_022639661.1:162994-188720 GCF_010583005.1 Odontomachus brunneus | reverse complement strand
TCATTTTCATACAATAAACGTGTATTTTCTATACAAAAATTCCGGTTTCATATTTACATACCTGGTACATAAATATTTATAGAATATGCTACGCATATTCTAATGTTATGTGGGAATTTTATATACAGTGTGTCCCATAAGTTCGACAACGGCAAGAAAACTCGGCGGGGGAACATTTTAGAGAAAAATGTTTCCAATAAAACTTGTAAGGCTTAAAGAGTCGCATTTAATGACAGTAGTTATTTGACCTAAGATGACGTCGCCAAGGTCAGGACAAGGTCAACTTTGCTTTTTTAAATAGAAATACATATTTTTTATTACGGGATTTTATTCTACGTAAAAAAGCAAACAACTTTTGCTTGAAAAAATTTTTTATACGACCTCTATTTTCTAAGATATTTACGTAAATATCTACAAAATTATTGGTTTCAATAATTTTTTACTTGAATTCTATTAACTTTACCGAAAAATATTAAGAGATAAAAATTGCTTATTTTGTTTTCAAAGAGCTCTGAGAATTTTTTCAGAATTTTGTGTTAACTTTTTAGTACTTCAAGAAAATGCAAGAAAATGCAGTACTAAAAAATTAATATAAAATTCTGAAAAAATTCTCAGAGCTCTATGAGAACAAAATAAATAATTTTTATCTCTTGATATTTTTCGGTAAAGTTGATAGAATTCAAGTAAAAAATTATTGAAACCAATAATTTTGTAGATATTTACGTAAATATCTTAGAAAATAGAGTATAAAAAATTTTTTCAAACGAAAGTTGTTTGCTTTTTCACGTAGAATAAAATGCCGTAATAAAAAATATGTATTTCTATCTAAAAAAGCAAAGTTGACCTTGTCCTGACCTTGGCGACGTCATCTTAGGTCAAATAACTACTGTCATTAAATGCGACTTTTTAAGCCTTACAACTTTTATTGGAAACATTTTTCTCTAAAATGCTCCCCCGCCGAGTTTTCTTGCCGTTGCCAAACTTATGGGACACACTGTATATATAATTATATATATATTTATATTAATTTAAATATATTTTCTAAATGATATTTTGTATCAATATGTATCAATATATTTGTATCAGTATATTTTGTATCAATTTGTAAATTTCAATATACCCTATTGTGACCCGGATACGGAAGTGTTTCTTGTATGTTTTTATATGATTTTATTCATGTAAGGAAGCACGTGAATTATTTACATTTTGCCTAACTGGTACCTGGTATTATCCCTTTTGCGGAAAATAGAAATTCAAATATTTAATAATATTTCTAAATGTTTTATTTTACATGTAAAGCATTTCTTTTTTATAGAAGTATCAATTTTTGTATAATTTTATTCGTGTGGGCGTATGAACTTTTTTACTTTTTTTAATAAAAAAAGTAGATTTGTATGGATATCACATCTTTTTTTTACAAATATTCGCGTATCATATTCACTTTATCATATTCACACTTATCTATTTGTCTTTACTGTATTCGCTTTTACTTTATTTCCGTTTACTCTAATCATCTTTATTATATTAATGTTTACCATATTTATTTTTACCGTATTTGCGTTTATAGTATTATCGTTTATTGCATTCTCTTTTATAGTACTCATATTTTATAGTACTCGTTTTTATAGTACTCGCGTTTATCGTATTCGCCTTTATCGTATTAACATTTATCATATTCACTTTACCATATTTGTGTTTATCGTATTTGTGACTTCTGGCTTTGCACTGGAATATTTTTTCTCATCAAATCTCTACCCTTATAGAAATATCATACTAAGAATCATTGATAATTACTTATTATCCAGTATTTTTAATACTGAAAATAAGTAATTATCAATGATTCTTAGTATGATATTTCTATAAGGGTAGGGCTTCTTCATTCGAAACTAAAACGGCCCGAGCACAAACTTTTGCATAATGCATAACAAGAGAATCAATCAATTAGAGTCTTTAATTTCCATCCTGGAAATGTATTAATATTATCTCGTCAAAGAGTGCCTAATACATAAGCACACGACAGCACACACATCATTACTATAGCTCATCCATATTGCTCGTGATCATTCAGTAATCTTTTTTAATTAATATCTCGAGATCTACCACAAATATTGTAAAAAATGATATGAAACTTTTATGTTCACCTCAATCTATTCTACGTTCCCATGAACGTTGCTGAGGCGAGTCTAGAACACCCTGTATACACACACACACACATTACGGTTTCACAATTTGTTTCTATATTTCCATTTTGATTTAGTCTAATCCTAATTTAGACGAGAGCCATATTCGTATAAAATAAGAATCTTATTTTTTTTGGTTTCAGATTACTACAAGAGACGACGGCTATATTATGCAGGACACAGGAGTGTTACGTTGCATCCTCTAACTCACAAGGAACATTCGCGAAGTATGTGTCTCTGATTTCGATGAAACTTGGCATATTTATAGAATGGCCAAAAATAAGAGACCCATATATTTTTTATCGGCAATGACTCAAGTTTAAAGGATGAAACTACTCTTCAAAGTTTCATGCCCTTTTTGCTCAATCTATAACTATTGGAGATAGAAAGAAACTTTTTAGTCCATTTTATTTTTTATAAAAAACTTTTATCTTAAATAACTTTTGTCTAAAAAGTTTTTTTTCCGAAATCGGAGACACATATTTCGCGAATGTTCCTTGTCAGTCAATATGAGAACTTTAAGAATAAAAAAAATTATGTAATTTTCTAAAAACATAATAAAAATATACTAGAAAGTTAAAAAATGTATGTCTTATAATTTCTTTATAAAAATTTCTTTAATTCGTGTCTACAAACTACTCAAAATCTTTGAAGCCATAAAGCGCATTGATCGCTTTTGTTTGGTTTCCATGTCAACTGTCACGCTCTGCGAGAAATTTCTTACATATTACATTGTGAGTATTCCTTGCAATGAATTGCAAGGAAATAAGTAGAATATCTTACTTTACTTAAATCAAGTCCTTTTATATTCTATTTACAAGTTTTTCGCTATAAAATGGTGCGAACAATGGTGATGGATATTCGTGCAGAAATGCGTTCAACATATCTTTTTAGACCAGGACAGACACTTGAAAATGCAAAAGTAAGTCATTTTTATAGTGACTTTATTATGTTTAACTTATTATACTTAACTTATATAAATTATTAAAGAAACAAATCGCAGAATTGGAGAATGGGATTAAAGAGGAAAATTAAAAAGTACTGGCCATTATCGTATCATATATAATATCTTTCAATACAACTTTTTTCAAATATTTGAGGAAAATAACATAATTAGTTATAAGGTTAATTAGTACTAAAACAGACATAATCTCAAAATTATTTAATCATTCTATTTTATCAGTTATCGGTTTGATATTTGGGATTCTAGACTACTTATAAAAATGAATTTTATATGTACCAATTATTCTATTGAAAATTTCAATGTACTTTTGTAGGCATCTGAAAAAACTTTGGTATTGATAGTGCCAAGCAGTGCTTTTCAACGTTTAATAAACTGTACAACAGAAAAATATAGAATAATGGAGCAACGAGAAAAAAAATCTGCAATGCTAGTAGCATTGAAAAAAGCCACTTGTGAGAAAAGTAAAAGCTGGGACAATAAGTTAAAAGTACATTTATTTATTTTTTATGTAATAAATTCTGTAATTTGATCAAATAGAACAAGATTATGTAAGGATATCTTATTGTGGATTCCAAAGTAACACTATACATCTCAGAATCATCTTGAATGTATTCAAAATACATGAAGAATGTCTTAGGACATTCAACATATTTAGAATAAGTCAGTCAGCCAGGACCCTACGTTATCTATGTCTTAGTTCAAAGATCCAAAAATATACACATTTAAAATAATGAGAATAAAATATACCTAATCTTTACATAATTCAAATAATTAAAATATTTAATTAGTTCGCAAAATTTATTTCTGCCAATCGATAATATTACTGAAGTAGAATAATTTGATAACAGAGTAATGCAATGCAGAAACAAGAATTATTGTCAGAAAAAGCAAAGGCTGAAGAAGAGCGAAAAATCTTTGTCAAAGTAATGACTGAGAAGAAAGCAACAGAATGCGCAAAGGTGGTGAAGCAGGCAAGAATATTATTACTGCAAAAGAAGCCCTTATGCCGACGAATTAATAGTGCTTTCCTCACCTCCGAGGTATTTTCTTATAAAAAGAATGTTTATAATCTTGTTCGACATATTTTCCAGCAGTATAAAATTAAATTCAAAATGTTTTACTTCATTTCGGAATCGCATCAGTGTTTCAGAGAACTGGAGGCCCAAGTGAAGTTCCAGAAGATTATTAAAAATATAGATAAAGAACAAGATGTAGCATATGCTGATTTTATTAAGACGAATGTTATAAGATACAAGAAGCAAAAAAAGCAAGAAGCTGAAGAGCAAGCGAGACAGATAAGAAATTATAGAATGGATTTGAGGAGACAGTAAGTACTAATTTTTATAAGAATATTAATACAACTATTCTATATATAAAAGCTTAATACGTCTATAGAGGGAATATTGATATACCAATATAGATATTAGTGTGAACCCGCGATCCGATTTTAACAAAAAAGAAATAAAAAGAAATAATGATAACGATCATTTATACTTTATTTTATTTATACTTTATTTGTTTTTGTTTGTACTGTCCTTCGTTTTGTTTTTATACTTTAAGAGTTAATAAAATATAAAAAAGTTAAAAAATAACCAGCACTCGATTAAAAGATATTCTAATTTGAATAATGCCACTCGAAAGATTATCGTCCGTACCTATTGGAATTATTAGGTAGTAAACTTAATTCCTGCCGCTCGCTAGTAGAAGGTGCCGCACAGTGTGCCAAAAAGCATATTTGGTGGACAAAATTCTGCCTACGTCAAATTTGCGTCGATTTTGATGAAACTCTTTTTAAAATACTCGTGAATAGTTCTACTATAATGTCTCACTGCCAAAAATTTGAAAAAAGTAAACATAACCCCAAACTCCATTACCTGTTACCCCTAATTACCTCTAACTTCATCACACCATGGGCTGAAACTCTATCTTCAAATCTTATAGTCCCATAACTTCTAAACCTGATTATCCACGAGTTAAAAGCTCCATAATCCCATAACGAGGTTAACAGTTTATGGGATTTAGAGTTATGGGGATTTTAACTCGTGAGTAATCAAATTTAGGAGTTATGAGACTATAAGATTTGGAGTGATGGAGTTTCGGACCATGGTGTTATGAGGTTTGAACTAATTAGGGATAACAGGTAATAAAGTTTGGGGTTATTTTGTAGGGTTATATTTACTTTTTTCAAATTTTTGGCAGTGAGACATTATAATAGAACTATTCACGAGCATTTTAAAAAAAGTTTTATCAAAATCGGTGCAGATTTGTGATGTAGGTAGAATTGTCCACCAAATATACTTTTTGGCACATTGTGTGCCGGCTCAAACAATGGCGAGTTTCGACGGTTTCGTCGCATGTTTTATATAGTTTAGACATTGCTGAAAGCAATTCAGTTTTCACAAGTTAGACTTCTCGACGCCAAAGAGATTTTCCAATTGATTAAAAATAAACCGCGATAAGCTGTTTTTCCAAAAGGTGCTTCTTCACTACTTCGACCTCAAGAAAACAGCAGCTGAAAAGCACCGCTTATTATCCGAAGTATATGGTGATGAAACTCGATCGGAAAGAATATGTAGAGTTTGGTTTGAACGCTTTCGAAGCGTTGATTTTGACATGAGAGACAAAGAACATTCCGGACAGTTCAAAAAATTTTAAGATATCAAGCAAGAATTGTTCAATGAGGATCTAGCTCAAACGTTTTTAAAGTTATCGAAAGCGTTAAATGTTATTCCAATGGCCGTCTTAGAACGCTTGCATGTTATGGAAAAAATTTATAAGAAAGGGATATGGGTATCACATGAGTTGTCAGAAAATGTCATTTTGAATTGTTTGTCTATCGCAACTTCTTTGCTTGCCAGGCAAAGAAAAAAATTTTTTGTGACGTATCGTGACTGGCGATAAAAAATGGATTTATTTTGATAATCCCAAGCGGAGGATGGATGGACCTCAGTGGACCAATCATCTACTTTAACGCCGAAGAGGAATATTCATGGTCATAAAAACTTGTTTTGCATTTGGGACCAGGAAGATATGTTGTATTACGAGCTCTTACGTCCAAATGAAACCGTTACAGCTAATCAACAGCAATTATGTCGATTGAGTGACGAGTTGATGCGAAAAAATACTATCCGTAGTCAGCAATCGACACAAAGTCATTCTTTTGCATTATATCGCTTGACCGCATGTTGCGAAAAGCGAGAAGCAGATACTTCTACAGCTTGAATAGGAAGTCTTCCCACATCCAGCATAATCTCCAGACATGGCACCGTCGGATTACCATATCTTTCGGTCGATGTAACACGCACTTACGGACACACACTTCTCCAGTTACGAAGAAGTCCAAAAATGAATAGATGAATGGATCGCCTCGAAAAACACCGCGTTCTATTGTCGTGAGATTGTCCTGTTGCCGAAGAAATAGGAAAAAGTAGTAGAAAATAGAAGAAATAATTTTCACTAAGATATTCATTCATCTTTCCTTCGAAACAAATTAATTTTGGAGACGAGAAAACGGCAGGAATTAAGTTTACCACCTAATAGTTTTAAAATCGCTTGTATCTCAAGGGTTCTGGAAGTACAGAATTTTTAAAATATGTCTAAGAAATAACTTTGCTATTTTCTTGAGATATTTGAAAACGGCTAATGTTATTTAAAAGAGTTTTATTAATACCTATTTGTTACTGCTTTTTAAATCGTTTGTATATCGAAGCGTTCGGAAATATAACACATTCAATATACGTCAAAAGGTTAATACCAGGTGTAGAAGTATGAAACCGGAATTTTTTTATACAAATAAGACGTCTGTTGTTCGAAAGTGATAAATAATACTTTATTCAAAATAATTTCCACTGTTTTGAACATATTTTTCCCACCTCTCTGGCAGTATATGAATGCCGTGCCAAAAAAACTTTTCATCTTTTGAAGCGAACCAGTTATCTAGCCATTTTTCCACATTTTCATACGAATCGAAGCGTTGGTTAGCGAGAGCGTGTCCTAGCGATGCGAACAGGTGATAATCGGACGGAGCCAAGTCTGGAGAATAAGCCGCATGCGGTAGTAATTCCCAACTGAACGACTCGATCGTTTCCTTGACCCGTTTTGCTGTATGTGATGGGGCATTATCATGGAGCAAAATGACATTGTGTTGCCTTTTTGCATATTCTGGTCGTTTTTTAGTCAATGTTCGATTTAAATCGATCATTTGTTGTTGGTAGCGATTAGTATTGACGGTTTGACCAGGTTTCAGCAGTTCATAGTTCATAGTTCATAGTTCATAGTTCTTCGTTCCTCACGTCAAAATCACCACTTTTGAATTTTTTAAACCACTCGAAACACTGAGATTTACCAAGAGCATATTCACCGTAAGCTTCGACAAGCATTCGATGTGATTCTGCAGCAGTTTTCTTTAAATGATAACAGAAAATCAATGCTGTCCGCAAATCATAGTTAGTAGGCTCGAAACGTGACATGTTTAAGGTTATACAAAAATATACTAGAGAATGAAAGTTGGGGTTATGTTTGTTGACAATATTCGTCAGCTGTTAGGAGAATATAATAGCGCGGCAGTAGCGGTCTTACGGTCACTAAACTGAACGCTGGCACCATTTATAGGGGAATTCCGGTTTCATACTTCTACACCTGGTACATATTTTTGTTGTTTATACACACACATACACATGCGCATGTGCGCGCACACACACATACACATACACACACACTATTCACACACATGTACATACATACAGAGATATAATCTCTCGTTATCTGACCGAATAACGTATATCTTGTTTAACATTAATTCCCAAGTAGGAATTTATTATTGGCATCAAAGTGGCCCAGTATCGATTTATGTAAATAAATCTGGTATAGTAGCAGATGCCAGTACGGGTTTAATATTATGATACTGGGATGATATAAAAGAGCCAGTATCGGGAAATAGTACTGTCACAGTAACGAAAATTAGTACTACACCAGTATAAAAAAATACTGATTTCTAACACTGGGGAAGTATCTATTCCCAGTACTGAGCCAGTATCGATTCCTAGTAATTTTTATTATTTGTACAATTCTTAATATCGCAACTATATAGTACGGAAAGAAAGATCAGACCATGGTCGGGCTGCTCTCCTTTGTACCTATACATATCTATTTTTAATAGTCATATGAGGAAGAAATCTTCAGGCGATGGCTAGAATCGAACTCGAATCTTCCGTTTGTCAAGCAAGCGTTCCTATCACTGAGCTATCTAGATTTAGCGTTAGTAATCTCTTCCATTTTCCCATAAAGGAAATTCGTATCGTTCGTTTTTTTATACCGATACAACACTGGCCCAATATCCTTTATTGGCAGATTGTATACGATTCTTACTTACGTATTCAGTACTGATTCTACGAACAGAGCCAGTACCAATAATATAGCTTTTTTAATACTGGGCCAGTACCGAAAACGACAAACACTTCTCAGTAACGCCACAGTACATGTACAGTACGATTATCCAGTATTTATCCAGTAATCTTAGTACGGAGCCAGTACCAATAATACAGCTTTTTTATATTAGACCTAATATTGAACCAGTACCAAAACCAGACATCTGCTTTCGGGTATCGACCCAATATCGGGCCATTTTTCCGTGCTGACGAAACGTATACGATTCCTACTTGGGTTTTTATAATATAATCTTTCGTGATTCACCATAGGAAAAATTCCCTGAACAAAAATTTATAATAACAGATTCGAAAAAAATGACTTGAATATCAAAAAGAATATTTGAATATCTCAAAGATAATGTAACTTACTATTATAACTTGTACTTGAAAATGCTATACTACTGAAAGCCTTGAAGTTTCAAAAAAAATAATTTTAAAAAAGGTACAAATGAGTATTAGCAAAGCTCTTCCGAACAATATTTTTAGATATCTCTACAGACAATAAAGATACGTCTTAACCTTTTTACGTACTTTGAAAGTACTGTCCTTTTGAATCCCTCAAGGTATAAACGACTTGAAAAGCAGTACAAACAGTTGCTAATGAAGCTTTTTCGTATGACATAGGCCGTTTTCTAATGTCTTAAGAAACGACGAAGGTACTTCTTAGATATATAATATATATTTTAAAAATTCTATTAACTGAATCCAGTTATCCTTGTATCTGATTATATCTAAGCATAAATGGGAAGAATAATAATCAGATCTGAATTATATATAACATTATATCTAATTATATCTGAAAGATTTGATCAAATCTTGACAAAATCCATATCTGGTTTTTATCTGAACTTTTTTTCCCGGGTATTCATTCTAACCGATTGAAACATTCGCTTATATAATGTTAGAATCTACTTTAACCACTTTGCTGGCAGAGAAAACCAACATCAACTGACCAAAAATGGCAAAAACAAAATGCTGTTTGATTTTTAAAAATCAATATTAAAGCACTTTTCGAGTCGTTGAATACTAATTTGAGATCAAAATTTTAAAATTTAATCACTTCGCTGACATTGACGCACTTTTGTGTCAAATAAAAGATGTACTAAGAATGGCATTGACGCACTAATGTGCACATCATTTTATTTTTTTCCCGTTAGCAAGATTTTCATCAAACTCAGTATCCAAAGATTTTTGGGTTGCTGGTTTCGATTCTGAACACTAAATTTGAAAATTTAAAATGGCGGATTCAATATGGCGGACCAAAATGACTTAATGAAATGTGACTTAATTTTGATGAAATCTGCTATTCGGGAGTTTTTGGGGTTGCTGCTTTTGAATCTTAGCTTAAAACTTCGAAATTCAAGACGGCGGATGCAATATAGCGACCAAAATACGAAAAGTGACTTAATTTGGATGAAACTCAGTATTTGGGGGTTTTTAAGGTCGCTGATTTCGAATTTGAGACTAGTTTTGTCAAATTCAAGGCTCCCATTTTTCTATGTCCTAAATAATTTCAGTTTCATATTATTCAAATTTTGTTATTGTTATAATACAAGGCCACTTTGGCACGAGAGTAACGATATACGGTGGTTCACATCCTTGAATGAAACTAATGTTTGCAATTTTGAGTTGGTAAGTTAGTCAATATATCCCATTAGATGATTTATTGGAAAACTTAGTTCTGTCAAACTTAGTTCTGTCAAACTTAGTTCTGTCTATCTCTAACGAGATAGTTTATTTATGAAATCTATAGAATCAAGGTTATAAAAGTTAGTTTGTGAAATCCATTCAGATTATTTAGTCAATCAGATAAAGAAGGACTTTTAGTCACCACATTAGATCTGTCAATTTAAACTTTCAAATTTTGATCACAAATTTGTAATTCAGCGGTTTGAAAAATACTTTAGTACTGACTTTTATAAAAATCAAACAGCATTTTGATCTTGCCATTTTTGGGTCAGTTTATGCTGATTTCCTCTGCCAATGAAGTGGTTAACAAAAATAATCTCAGATTCAAAATCAGCGACCCTAAAAATCCCCAAGTACCGAGTTTCATCCAAATCAGGTCACTTTTCGCATTTTGATCCGCCATATTGAATCCACAATCTTGAATTTCGAAATTTTGAGCTAAGATTCTAAATCAGTAACCCCAAAAACCCCCGAGTACCGAGTTTCATCCAAATCAAGTCATTTTCCCATTTGGTCCGCCATATTGGGTCCACCATCTTAAATTTGAGAAAACTAACCTTATATTCGAAAGTAGCGATTCCCAAAACTCCTGAATACCAAGTTTCATAAATCAAGTCACTTTTCGCATTTTGGTCCGCCATATTGAATCCGCCATTTTGGATTTTCAAATTTAGAGTTCAGATTTGAAATCAGCAGTCCCAAAAACCCCTGAGTACTGAGTTTGATAAAAATTTTGCTAACGGGAAAAAAATTTAATGATTTGAGCATTAGTACGTCAATACCAATTTTGGTTCATCCTTTATTTGACGCAAATGTGCGTCAATGTCAGTGAAGTGGTTAAAAATGTAGGCCGCATAAGGGAACCGCACGTACCTGATGCCACGGATTTTGATAAATTTTTTTAAATTATTCTACAATACTAATGTACATTCTGTGCAAAAGGATTTTTGTCAACATCTCTTCGTTTTAGAGAAAAAAAATTTACGAACGCTTTATATGCCAAGCGTGTGACGAAGATCTCAAGTGCTTCAGTAGCCGCAGTGGTTAAGGCGCGATGTGTGAACTTTTTGATTCGGGTTTAATCCCCAGGCCATCCAATTTCTTTTCGTTTTATTGTTGCTTTTTTTTCATTCAAATTGTATGACAAAGATATAATAAAGATAAAAGTACGAAAAAGGAATCAGCAACACGGGAATGTCGCGAAGTCAAGTGCAAGCGCGAAGCAACTCGCGGCCGACCGTGTATATTTACGCAACGAGCTTAGTTGAACACAGGCAAGATTTCGCGTTCGACTATAACGGCTGAACGGATGAGGTTCCGGATAGGTTTAATCAATTCCTTGGGTTTACATTACTTCATAAAACTGTCTTTACTTTTTCTCTATGTGCTCTAAAAGCTGAGATATCTTAGCTCAAAGTCAGAAATCAGGAATTTATGTAAGAAACGTCGTCGTCGTCATCGTCTCCATACAGAAAATGTCAGTTGACTATGTTTCTCCGTTAGATGGTGGGACGGCGGGATCGTTATCGTCTCCATACAGAAAGTGTCAGTTGACTATGTTTCTCTAAATGGGGGGACAGCGGGAGTGCCCCGATTAGCACATATCAAGCGATACGGGAGTGTCGTGAAGCCAAATGCTAACGCAAAGCAACTCGCTGCCGACCGTGTTATATTATAATAACTCGCTAAGACTGTCCTTGTTTAATGATGTCAGAAGCAAGAAATCGTATTCCAATTTTATATAACGATATACAAGGAGATTAAAAACATATACACAAAAAGACCCTCATGATCAATTAAGCTCACTTGTAAAAATGTTTGAACGCTTTCCTTCAACACGAACAATCAATAAACAACTATAAAATTAACGTAGCAAAATTTATATTTGTTGTTTGCGTTAAAAGAAATCATCCGGACATTTTTACAAATGTGCTGAATTGATCACGTGTATCATTTTATGTATGTAAGGAACAGAAAATAGAAACGAAGCAAGAAGATAGAAATAGAGAGATACAAGATAGTAAAATGGGAAAATGGTCAGTTTACTATGTTTCTCCGTTAGATGGTGGGACGGCGGGATCGTTATCGTCTCCATACAGAAAGTTGGCTATGTTTCTATGTAGTTGACTATGTTTCTCTAAATGAGGGGACAGCGGGAGTGTCCCGATTAGCACATATCAAGCGATACGGGAGTGTCGCGAAGCCAAATGCTAACGCAAAGCAACTCGCGGCCAACCGTGTTATATTATGATAACTCGCTAAGACTGTCCTTGTTTAATGATGTCAGAAGCAAGAAAAATTATTTCCGACGTTTATACAGTCTGTTTAATTTAATAAATCACGAGTCGGTAAATCACTAATCGTAATACGAGATATATCTCCTTTTTTTCTTTTTATTATCACCGTATTTATTTTTCTTACTATTTTTCTTCTAATTGTTCAATATTTATTGCATTTAGTTCTCTTTCTTTGTTTGCCTCCCTCCCCCTTCCTCTCCTTTACCCTTTCTCCCCACTCTCTCTCTCTCTCTCTCTCACACACAATCTCTTCCTTTCTCTCTTTATAACACTGTTCCTTTCTGTCTAATAATAAAATGTAACGGTAACAACGTACTTTTTTTATGAATAATAAAATGAGATTGTGTGTGTGAGAGAGAGAGAAAGAGAGAGAGAGAGAGAGAGAGAGAGAGAGGGGGGAAAGGGTGAAGGAGAGGAAGGGGGAGAGAGAGGGAGGGAGGCAAACAAAGAAAGAGAACTAAATGCAATAAATATAGATAAAATAAAGAAAAATAGTAGAAGAACAATTAGAACAATTAGAAGAAAAATAAATATGATAAGGTGATAATAAAAAGATGAAAAAGAAAAAAGGAGATATATATTACGATTAGTGATTTACCGACTCGTGATTTATTAAATTAAACAGACTGTATAAACGTCGGAAATAATTTTTTAAAGGCAAACAGTTCTCTTATTTTAATAATTATCAAAATATTATACTGATTTTTGATGTAATATTAAAAAAAGGGATGCCAAGTGCTTTTTGTGTAAGTTATAATTTTTTTCATTATTAAGTAAGTTATTATAATTTTTTCAACATATTGTATTTCTCTAATTATATTATTTTTTATTTAATAATATACCACTAATATATTAATAATATATTTAATTTATAAATATATAGCCAAAACCATATGTTTATAAAAGTAAAAACTGAAATTATTAATCATCCGTACTTGGCGTGAACCTCTTGATATCATTACTTTTGTAGAGAGCATAAAATTGTCTTGTATTTTTCAATACAGTATTTGCGAGAGTACAATTGATCTGAATAAGGTTGTTTTAATAATATTTTTCTAAATATCTTTTAGCTGAGCTTTTGTTGTAATTTATTTATAACGATTTTTTTTGTCAAACATTATTTTGTAAGCGTAAATAACCGTTAGGTAACGCTTAAAACCGAAGTTCTGCAAGATCGTCCGGTTTAAAGCAACGAAATTGAAAATGTGCGAGTCATAGTCGTGAACCAAACATTTTAATCGTTTACAGTGATAAAATAAGATCTTACCTTTATTTATCAATATACGGATGTAAATATCTTTTTTAATATTTGTAAATTCATTGGTCAAGATGAGGCTTATGGATAATAAACCAAAAACAATTTCGAGGGCACAACTGATCTGCACGCAAATTGTCGATGCTATTATCGATATTCTGGGCGACTTTTATTTTGTCGACGATGAAATAGAAGTTTTTTTGGAAAGGGAAGTCGACATTCCCGATTCTATCCCATTTGCATCCGATGAAAGTGAGAAGGAACAATCATCATCTTCTACCACTAATGCTGACGGAGAGTATGTTCCTCAAGAGAAGCAAGCATGTTATGCCCATAATCGCATTACCATGGAAGAAAAAATACGAAGAATAAATTTGGCTCGACAGCATCCACGATGGAGTGTTGCAACACTCAAAAAATACGATGTGCTTTCGTTGCGACATAAGGGATAACTGAAACATTGAGAAAGAAGGAACACAAGCAGACAAATATGATATGATCAATAAATGGACATATGCACGATTTGTTGAAGCGAGAGAGAAAAACGAATCTGTGACAACGAGGACATTGCAGCAGTGGGCGTTAGCTGCATCGATGCAATTCAGTGATTTGGAATCTACAGCATCTTCACGTTGAGTGGAAAAATTTAAAAACAGTTATAGGATTCGTCAACGGAAGGTTACGAAATACATATCTGCAAAAGATCGAACATCACTGGAGAAAACCATAAAATTAGCAGAGATTTTTTAAAAACAAACTGCGAAATTGTTGAAGAAATTCTACTAAAAATTTTTAATTAACACCGACCAAACCGGCTGCGAGTATAGAGCGGTTATAAAGAGAACTCTATCTCACAAAGGCGAAAAAATTGTCCAGCTTGTAGTAACAGATATAAAGTGACACACTCCTATACAGCATAGTATTCAATTATTGCGTCAGGCGAATTATTATCGGCTGTATTTGTTTGTACCCGAGAACCCAGCGGAACATTTGGGCCTCGAGTTTTGCAACATGTTAAGGAATTGGAACGTGAGTATGACAACGTTGTAGTTACATGCTCCAAATCTGGCAAATTAACAACTGCTTTGTTCGAACAATTTCTTGATACGATCATCAAATCCTATGCGGAAAACAAATTTGTGTTAATACTGGGGGGAAGATAAACAAATAACGCTTTGTACGACGAAATATTCAGAGACAAAGATGATGAACCAACGTGCACATTAAAAGTTATTCCACCGAAATGCACACCGTTATGCCAACCGTGTGACGGTATTTTTATCGACAGGTAAAACAATTCATTTCAAATATGCAAAATGCAACGTACCTACTGGAGCAATAACGGGAAATAGCTTCCCGAGAAGACGAGATTAAAATTAATTCTTTGATACACTACCAAATGTCTTCGCCGATTTTCAAAAATATGTTGCAATATGCGTGGTACGCTTCAAAACTGATAGACAAAAAGAAGATTTTTTCAATGTTCGAAAAATTTGTTCACCTGCAGACATAAAAAAAGAAAAATGCGGTTGTCAATAAAAATGACATTTATTAGGTGCGCCCGATGCAAACAACCGCTTTATTTTGTATTTCTACGATAAATATCATCCCAAATATTGTAAAAGTGTAGGTGAAGGAAAATAAACTTGGAAACTTTTCTTATAACATATGTTAATGTTTTGTCATTTATAATCATATTATATTATATATTCCTAATATAATATTATATTAATATATTTCTTTTTCGTACTTTTGTGTTTATTGTATCCTTGTCCTACAATTTGAATGAAAAAAAACAACAGTAAAACAAAAAAATTTGGATGGCCCAGAGATTGAACCCGAGCCAAAAAGTTCATACATCGCATCTTAACCACTGCGGCTACTAAAGCACTTGAGATCTTCGTCACATACTTGGACTATAAGGCGCTCGTAATTTTTTTCTCCGAAACAAAGAGGTGTTGACAAAAATCCTATTGCATAGATACCCTTATAGAAATATCATACTAAGAATCATTGATAATTACTTATTTTCAGTATTAAAAATACTTGAAAATAAGTAATTATCAATGATTCTTAGTATGATATTTCTATAAGGGATGTACATTAGTGTTGTAGAATAACCCCCAAAAAATTCATCAAAATCCATGATATCAGGTACGTGCAATCCCCTTGTGAGATATAATCGGTGACAAAAGTGTTTCAAATACAAAAAATTTGAATATCTGCTTCAAACGTGTAGTAAACCTAGTGGAAACTGATATAAATGATGGCTAACATATCTTTTATTTAAAAAGTTATTGTTCACTTTCTCAATAGTTTATTAGTTCCCAGTAAACACAGATATATAACAGTTACATTGCCGTAATGAAACGGAATGTAACATGCAATATAACATGTATGTAGTAGGTTATATAGATGTTCGTTATAATTTCCTACTCACATATGTTACAGTTATATAACGTGAGCATAACATAAAAGTAACATGTGACTAAAAAGTTATATAAAAGTTATATGTTATTTGTTAGCAAATTAACACATATATTTTTTTGTTGAATTCCAACGATTTATTCATTAGTATGGTTCAGATAAGTGATAATGTATGATTATTTTGTCTAAATAATTAAAAAAAAAACTGACATTTTATATTCCGTATTATTTCAATTATTCGTGAAACTCGCGTGGTTTCGATCCTATGTCAGGCGGGCACCCATTTTTAGATCATGTTGTTCAATGCTTAACTTCAATGATCGTCAGGGAACTGGTGATGCTGATGCGCCGTAATGATATCTCTCTCTTGATAGATAATATTTACAATATATTCTTATATCGTTCAAAAAATGTTATGACATATTTGTTGGTAAATGTTTGACACGACAATCACAATATGATTAATATTGATACAATGTTGTATCAGTAATCAAATTTTAACCTACAACTCGCAAAAGAGAGAATATTCCTTCTTTCTCTCTCACAATACTTTGACAGAGTAAGGTTATGATTAGACTCTTTGTAAGAACTTTAGTTTTACAATATCGTGATAGCGATCCTTGCATATATTAAAATATCACATTTTATATACGAGAAACACCTAAAATATAATTTTACATTTGTGTATAAAAATATTGCACAACTGAAATTTAATGCAAACATTAGATTTCTTATATAACATGTTATATTAAAGTTATGTTGCTGTTATATTGTTGATGTAACTTAACCAATAAATAACATAATAACATAACAGTTTTATAATATAGTTATATCGAAGTTATAAAGGAAATTAAGTAACCTCAATATTAATAATGTATAACAGCAGTTATATTACATGTTACTCCTGTGTTATATCACAGTTATGTTCTGTGTTTGCTGGGTTTCATTTGCTATTTTTCAACTTTCTATAATAAAACTTTTGGCAAGGAAAATGCCCTAATTCAAATTTAAAAGATTAAATTTCGTATTTGATTAACATCAGTAGAGTAAAAGCCAAAAGCGACATACCACCCTTATAGAAATATCATACTAAGAATCATTGATAATTACTTATCAATATTAAAAATACTGGATAATAAGTAATTATCAATGATTCTTAGTATGATATTTCTATAAGGGCACTTTGTTTTTAAAGGTTACGTTTTAATGTAAAGCTCAAAATATAAATGTAAATATACATACATGTAGTTGGAAGTACCCCCTTCCAATAATATTATATTACCCTCTCAGATAATATTATATTTTTACTAAAATTCCCTTATAGAAATATCATACTAAGAGTCATTGATAATTACTTATTTTCAGTATTAAAAATATTGGATAATAAGTAATTATCAATGATTTTTAGTATGATATTTCTATAAGGGTTGTTTCTAGATTTAAAACAAAATATGTTTTTGTAAAATACACGAAAATGGAATTCAAAGAAAATGTGCGTCAAAAGCGACATACCTATTGGAAGTTATATAATATGTTGCATAACATATGATAATATTTGATAACAAACAACTCATTAATGCGTTTAATGGTTGAATAATATTTATTTATTCAAAATATAATGTTACAAAAAGGAAATATAATTAAATAAAAACATATCTTTGGTATTTCCATCTTTTTCCTTTCTCACATATTTTACATATGTTATATCTTTAAACTTAGCAAAATTAAATTTTAAAATAAACAAGGTTAATATGCACTGACTTCAGCAATGACTTTTCTATTTACATATATACTAGAGACCACCTTCCTGAGTGACCTGAATCCACCTTTCTGAACGTACCTTTGTAGCTGTCGCTTATTTTTTGTTAAAAAATTATTAACAAAAGAAATCACATAGAATATAAACTTCTCTGACACCGTGTACATAGAATTGTTTCAGTTTGTAGATAGAAACACATCATATACACGCAGAATGTAATAGAATTACACTCTACTTATAAAATTTGAAATTTAATAGGAACATACACCCATACCGCGAGTCGGCCTGGGCAGGCGGGCGAGCGCCTGAGCGGGCGAGCAGTGTATGTGTGTGTGTGTGTGCGTACATATGCAACTGAACGTAACACATTGTTGCGAGTAACATAACGTAACAGTTTAGGTTAGTTTAAGTTAAGTTAGATTATGTAACTCGCAACAATGTGTTACGTTCAGTTGTATACGCACATTGTACACACACATACATACGCACACACACATACATACGCACACACACACACACACACACACACACACACACATACACACACACACACTGCTCGCCCGCTTGCGCGCTCGCCCGTCCGTCCGGGTGGGCTCGCTGTGTGTGCATATGTTCCTATTATATTTGGATGATTTAACAATGATCCATATAATTTTGCGACACTGCATAAATTAACGTGTGAGAAAAATATCATTCTATTTATAAAATTTCAAATATAATAGAAACACACATCCGGACAGGCTGGCGAGCGCGCGTACAGGCGAGCAGTGTGTGTGTGAGGTGCAACTGAATGTAACATACGACTTCTAAATTTTCAACATGCATTTGTATAAATTTCTCAATATAACACACGATTCTTTGCTTTTTTTAAAGGAAAATACATGAAACATATGAACAAATACTTTATTGATGAATTGGTGTGACAAAAATATTTTTCGCACGCATTCACGCGCGCACGCGTCCGCATGGGTGCGTGTCTCTATGAGAATTAAACGTCTAGAAAGAATCACGCTTACATATTACACTTAATATACTCTGTGTTGATATTAATGTATCTTTTTTTGTGAATAACTTTTTAATAAATAATGAGCGCTAGTTAAAACCTTTTGAATATTACTCAGGGTAGTGGCAGATATCTTCCTAGCCTACAAATTCGATGTTTTTGTATGATGTTTTTATACGATGTCCAAAAATTACATCCATTTTATGCAATTTTTTTGTTAATAACTTTTTAATAAACAACGAGCGACGCCTAAGACTTGTCGTATGTTACTCAGAAGGATGAGTTGTATAATATATGTGAATAGGAAAGTCATTGCTGGAGGGTAAGTTAAAGTACGTATTTACCGGTTACTGCAACGTTAATGGAATGAACCCTTATAGAAATATCATACTAAGAATCATTGATAATTACTTATTATCCAGTATTTTTAATACTGTAATAAAAACTGAAAATAAGTAATTATCAATGATTCTTAGTATGATATTTCTATGAGGGAATACCTTAATAGTACAGAGAGTTCGAAAAGAATTCAGTCGTATGTCATCAATTCTGAATTCATTTTTAGATACAAGAAGAATTCTTTTCACTGAACTGAAGAATTTTTGAAGAATTCTTTTTGCATCTAAAAATGAACTCAGAATTGGTGACATACGACTGAATTCTTTTTGAACTCTTTGTGCTATCTGAGTATTCATTCCATTAACATTATAGAAATTTTGTACGGAACATTATATTAACGAGCAATTAATAACAAAATAATTTATATGATAAATTTTCAACTAGTCAGTTTATGTTGATTTTAAGTAAAATTTAGCTCTTCTATTTTTTCTCTAACTATTTTTACACTTAAAATTTATCATCAAAACAATACAAGGTGTCCTAGGGATGTCCTGAGGACGTAGAAACATGCCCAGTACATTTTCAGGACATGCTCTATATGTCCTTTGGATATCTGTGCTATTAGAATCAGTATTAGTCGGACGCGAACTCGAGAACTTTAGATACCTCTAGATTTCTACTATATCATCTTAGCGTTGCTGCGCTACTTCTTCAACTGATATTAAAGCCGGTATTCGTAGTTAGATCTTATATTTAAGACAGTCTTAAGATCACATTCAGAAACTCGATAGCCAATGAAATGATCCGTACAGCACTTAAAGATGAACTTAAGACGATCTTAAATATAAGAAACGACTATGAATACCAGCCTAAGTGTTTTGTATTATCCCTATATGCAATCGAAGCAGTAATTATGATTTTCTTATAATATTATTTAGTACAACAACAAAAATAAACTATTTAGTCTAAATATTTCATATAATAAAAGAAAATTTAGAGATATATGCATAAAATATTTACGTAATTTTGTTAATCCAATAATGTAATTTTGATAATCGCTTTTTTCTCAGTGCATGAATATTTATCAGAAAAAATTCCTGCAACTTGTACGTAACACTAATCAAGCGCCGCGGTCGCGGCACGACGCCGAGTACGTATCGAACAAAACAACGCAACCGTGGCTGTAAGCTTATCTGGACGTAAGCTTATCTGGAATTTCTGGGTCGATTGGTCTTCCGAGTCAAATATCTCAAGCACGAAAACTATAATCAAAAATCTAATGAAAGTTTCCTTATATAATATTTAGCGCGCGCGTAATTAGCACCAAGTTTGATTAAAATTGGTGCAGGCAATAGGAGATTCGAAATCTCGCCCGCTAAAAAGCCTTTTTATTTTCGCACAAATTCTCATTTTTTTCAGACACACGTACACACGCACACAAGCGAATTAGTTTGTCCATCAAGCCGCATTTGCATCGCCAAGCGATTTAGCTCCAGATCACAAGTATACGCACGCACACAAGCGACGCGTGTTTGTCCGTCAGATTGCGTTTGTAATATATATAGGCTGCAATAAGAATGTTCACGAATTTACGCTAGATTAGAGGAAAAGATTTATGATCGACTATTAGATTATTAGATTATTAGATCGACTATTAGATGTACATATCAAGCTATAATTACAATTTCAAGTATATTTTCTTATAGTTTTATATCAATCTGCGCTTGTGATGTCCGCGATCCGCATTGCAAACATGTAAACTGAATTTAAAATTAATTGGCGAGAAAGAAAAGATTTTCGTAGGTAAAATATTATAAAGATTTCCATATTGACTACACCAATTAGAATGGACGCATATTACGTGTGCAATAAATATTAAATCGAGCATGTATCTTTTCGTTTAGCGTAAACTCGTAAATAAAATAAAATAATTTGATTGATAAATTTAAAAAGTTCAATGACAATTACGACTACATTTCAATATTTGCTACGAATACTGAAGATCTATAGTTTGTGTCATGTACACGTATAGAGTTTCAGTACTGGTAATGAATATTGGAACGCAACCTGCGAGTTCACATTATTACTAAGTTTTCTCCACAATAAGTACATACTATTTTCACTATTTTTCACTATTTTTCCAAGTTGTAAAATTGTATTGTATTAATTTTTGTGAAGTATATGATTTTCCAAATTTTCTGGCAATTGAAGTAATAGAATATGATTTGATTGAATATCTATATTTGTAGCACATTTTACTATAAAATTTTTTTCGTGTAGTTATGTATCTTTTCCTCTAATATAATCTCGCAAGCTGCATTTCAATATTCACTGCCAATACTGAAACTCTATACGTATACGTGACATAAATTAGAGATAGATCTTCAGTACTGGCAGTGAATATCGGAACGCAATCGTAATCATTTCATTGATCATCAATTTCATAGATAAATTTAATAAAGTTCAATAATGATTACGACTGTGTTCCGATAGTTACTATCAGTATTGAAGATCTATAGTTTATGTCACGTACACGTATAGAGTTTCAGTACTGGTAGTAAATATTGGAACGTAGCCTGTGAGTTTACATTAGAGGAAAAGATACATCACTATATAGAGGAAATTTTAACATGCACTACAAAATTTTCTATGCACGCTGAAAAAAGTGTAAATTCAATTACATCAGTGTGATTGGAATAGAACATGGTTATACTGCTAAATACAAACAACTTTCTGATATTGTCTTACTGTAACGTAAAACTGTACGTGATAAACTTAAAAACATTACTTTAATAATTATTAATGAAATTTCAATGGTTTCTAACATTACTTTAATGTACATATATCTTTGATTGGCAGAAATATTTAATACTAGAGATTATGATAATGGATGGTTTGGTAAGAAACATATACTTCTTTTTGGAGATTTATTACAACTTCCTCCTGTGCATGAGGAACCATCCTTTATTGAATTGTAGGCAGCAAAAATTGAGAAATATATTGGTGCAATGGGCTCTGCAGATTTATGGTCTTTATTCAGTTATGATGAACTTCAAATTAAGATAAATCGATCATGTATCTTTTCGCCTAGCGTAAATTTGTAAATCAATAAAGTTCAATGATTACGATTGCGTTCCGATATTCACTGCCAGTACTGAAGATCTATCTCTAGTTTATGTCACGTATACGTATAGAGTTTCAGTATTGGCAGTGAATATTGAAATGCAGCTTGCGAGATTATATTAGAGGAAAAGATACATAACTACACGAAAAAAATTTTATAGTAAAATGTGCTACAAATATAGATATTCAATCAAATCATATTCTATTACTTCAATTGCCAGAAAATTTGGAAAATCATATATTTCACAAAAATTAATACAATACAATTTTACAACTTGGAAAAATAGTGAAAAAGTATGTACTTATTGTGGAGAAAACTTAGTAATAATGTGAACTCGCAGGTTGCGACAACAAGGTGATAACATGTATCGAGATATATTATCAAGAATTAGAATAGGAATAGTGACAAAATCAGATACAGCTGTTTTAGAAACAAGAAAAATAAATTAAAAGAAATAAAAAATTCTTTTTGAGTATAATCAATATTAAATGTAAAGGACATTAAGTCTAACAGGTCTAATAGTGCTATTAAAACTATTAAAAAAAAAATAATGACCCAATCTCACAATGAGAAGAAATTTATTAATCATCAAACAATCAAACGCGTTTCGATCTAACTTCACGACCATCTTCAGTGATTACAAATAAAAAACGAATTATATTACAAATAAAAAACGAATTAAATGTCACAAACGTAAGGTCGCAATAATCGGTATAACAAAGGTTGTTGTTACAAAAGTTGTCTCTACAAAATTTTCTTACGGGAATCGGAAACACCAACGCAAATAAATACAAATAGTCATTAAGACAAAGAAACCTCTCCCTAGAAGACCGAAAGTATTAATCAGTAAATAACTTGTAAGATTGGTCACTCTATCGCACATACTAAGGTGCTGTGGTGTAATTATCATAATAATAGATAGAGTTCCAGGGAGATGTTAAGCTAATAAACGTGTACCTCCAAATGCATTTGGAGGTACATGTTTATTAGCTTAACATCTCCCTGGAACTCTGCTATTTATTATTTTATTTATTATTTATTATTTTATTTACGTGCGATGGAGTGACCAATCTTACAACAAGTTATTTACTGACTAATATCTTCAGTCTTCCAGGGAGAGGTTTCTTTGTCTTAATGACTATTTGTATTTATTTGCGTTGGTGTTTCCGATTCGCGTAAGCAAATTTTGTAGCGACAACTTTTGTAACAACAACCTTTGTTATACCGATTATTGCGACCTTACGTTTGTGACATTTAAATATAATTCGTTTTTTATTTGTAATCACTGAAGATGGTCTGTGAAGTTAGACCGAAACGCGTTTGATTGTTTGATGATTAATAAATTTCTTCTCATTGTGAGATTGGGTCACTATTTTTTTTTAATAGTTTTAATAGCACTATTAGACCTGTGTTTTAACTCTTATTGTCCTTTACATTTAATATAGAGAAATAAATCTTACAGAAACTACTTGTGATGGTCGATTACAGTTATATAATTGTGATTACAGTTATATAATTAAACAGTTATATAGTAGTATAATTATGTATAATTATGTATGTTATCTAGAAACATTACCAGTGGATGTTTACTTCTAACTTGTGCATTATGTGATACTTTAAATAATACTAAATTAAATCGTATTTCTACAAATGAAATAGAATTTATAGCTCAAGATGTGACAGATTGTGCAACATACTTAAAAAAAAAAGTATCAAAGATATTAAATAAAGATGATGAAGATAGTTCTCGAACGGCTGGATTAGCGAGAATTATAAAGATAAAAATAGAAACTCGTATAATGATTAGAAGAAATATTGATGTTACTTTAGGTCTTATGAATGGTACAACTGGTACATTAACATCAATTATACGAAGTTCTAATGACGAAATAGAAAACATAAAAATAATGCTGTCATCAGGAATTAAACATACGATAGAACGTATAAGTGTTAAATTTCAACTAATGGATAGAGCATTTGTTATAAGAAAATTTCCAATATGTCTAAGTTATGGTATAACTATTCATAAAAGTCAAAGATTGAATTTAAAACATGCTGTTGTAGAAGCTGGAAATATATATAAGTTATGATATAATTATTCATAAAAGTCAAAGATTGAGTTTAAAACATGCTGTTGTAGAAGCTGGAAATTCTGTATTTAATTGTGGACAAATATATGTCGCTCTTTCAAGAGTAACAACGCTTAATGGATTACATCTTATAAATTATGACTCTTCGTCTGTAATTATAAATAAATTAGTTATAATAGAATACAATAGATTACGAAAAAAGTATAGACCAGATCTTGCAAATATTAATGTCCCTAAGCAACGCATTCGAATGTCAAGTAAGAATAAGAATGTCAAGTTGACACTACTAATTATCTAATTAATTTATGGAATATACGTGGGTTAGAAAACAACGATAAAGTATCGTGCTATGCTAATGCTTCGATCCAATATGTTTCATTCTTCTATTCTTAAATCAATATTATTTCATCTTGAACATACTAATGTTATAAGAAGATTAATTGACTGTTATGTATCAGATACTTAAGTTCAAAATACATGTTTATTAGTAGATTAGCAGGTGATTAATATCTCTACCCAGACAGCACAAGAACTTCTGAGAACGTTCCAAGGATGTTCTGAGGATATTGGGACGTTCTCAGAACGTACTCAGGACGTTCCCTGGATATCTGTGCTGTTAGGGTAAAATATTAAACAAGATGCTGGTCAATTTATAACAAATCTTATTAGCAATATAAATGATATAAAGAATATAATAGAACATCATATATGTGTAAAAACACGACGCAAAATATGTAATTATACGAATATAGAGATCCAGTCAAATCATATTCTATTACTTTAATTGCCAGAAAAACTAGAAAAATCACATACTTTACAAGAATTAATAGAATATAATTTTACAAGTTGGACAAATAGTAAAAAAGTATGTACTCATTGTGGAGAAAACACAGTAATTGAAAAACAAGGGATAATAACAACAAAAAATATTTTTATTTTAAAATTATGGTTATTTAAAACCGCTAATAACAAAACGTTTAAAATTATAAATTTAAAATTACGTTTAAAATTAAAATAACGTTTAAAATTAAAAATTAAAAGTGTATACGTCAAAAGTACGTATAGGCACAGATATACAGGGTGTCCCGAAGTCCCATGATGACCCTTGGTGAGAACGTAGAACGGATTGAGGTGAGCAAGAAAGTCCTGTGCCGTTTTGCGATATTCGCAATA